>NW_022884226.1:0-30941 GCF_011952255.1 Bombus vosnesenskii | reverse complement strand
TTTATTTATATGTTCGTGATTGATGCTATTGACAACATACAACTAAGGGGAAATACGAATAGTAATAGATATATGTATAATTCATTATGCAATTTTATAGAATTAAATCTTATTTATCTTCAGATATAAAAACTATATTTACCAGCTGAAACACTAACGCATATGCAGTATAATATAATCTACTTAACAATCTCGTTTTAGTTATAATATGCGATTAATTCTTTTGCTATTTCGCTATAAACAGTTTCTTGTGCATACAATATTTTTTTATAGTATTCTAATATATTGTTAGATATTGTAAAGAAAGTAAAATACAGTTATTGAAGTTTGGGAACATTCAATGTTAACCTTGCTTCAAAAAATAATCTTTCGAATGAATGGGGAATAGATTTTTAGTATTATAGTTGGTATAATGTCATCATTGTTTACAATGTGTTAGAGTTAAAGAAATGAGACAAATTCATATTTCAGAAGCAAATTCAATATTTAAATGATGTTATTTTAAAATGGCAGATGATATGAATGTTCTTTTTATACGAGGAAATGGAAACGTATGTATGGTAATGGAAACGTAATGGTTTTATCATTATTTTAGTACAAGATCTTAGCATAATAGTAATTAACAGTATCCATTACCTTTTGGTCAATTTTTGAAAAATAACATATATGATAATTTGCAATAGTTTGATAATAAAATACTTGTATCAATATTAATAACGTATAATTTGCTATCTCAAAAGGATACAGACACAGCCAATGATAATGTTTGGGGATAGTGCATTAATAGAAGCATATGATAAAGCAATAAATTTAGCAAAAGAAGAAGTTATCAATCGAATGGGAATGGATGTTGGAAATTCTCAACCGAAAGAAAACCTACAAAATCTTAAGCAGCCTAAACACGCAAGTAAATTACACAGGGTTGTGATTTTGATAGAATATTACAAATTTGATACAGAATATTATTAAATATATTGATTAAGAAGCAAATTATTTTATTTTGCTATTTACTTATATTTATTTGTATACACATCTTTTCTCTATAGAAATGGATCATAGGAGCACCTTATCGTGCAATATACTCAGAGGATGGAGAAATTTATGAAGCTCTAATATCAAAAATTTATGAAAACAATGGCACGTGTTGAAATGGTTACCACTTCTAAGAAAACTCTACATCTGGTCTTTTTTAGTTTTCTCAAGCACTGAAGCCATCGACAGCGTGTAGACAAAAGACTGCGACGAAGTCAGGCCATAAACAGTAGACAGGCGACGTTGGCTTCGGGGTTTTCAGTTATTAGGTAACACAGCTAGCGTGCGGATCTGGACCAGCTCAAATTGTATTTTTACTTATTACACTTCTATTTAAATATATTTTCTACCTTACAATTTATCCGCGTGTTTTCTCTGTTTACACACCGAATAACCTCAGCAGGTTATGGGCCCAGGGCTGTAAATTGCAAGGTAGCAACGTGAAATGAATAAATTGTTAATGTGTTGTGCTTAGTAAAATAAGGGATAGTGCTAAAATGGAATCAACAAGTGCGAAGGTCGAGATGTTACGCGGCGAAGAAAATTGGCTCCAGTGGCGTTTTGTTATGCGTACACTTTTGGAGGAAGATGACGACCTGATCAACGTGTGTGAAGGGAATTTGTGTCATCCAGGTAACAGCGCGGAGAAAGAAATCGCTCGTGGAAGATTTTTGAAAGCAGATCGATTAGCGAGAAAATTAATCGTGATCTCAGTAGGAAAGAAACCGTTGGATCTTCTTTTATGTTGCACGACAGCACATGAAATGTGGAAAAAGCTGAATACAGTATATGACATGAAGTCATGAGGATGAGAATTTAAATATGGTCCAGAAGCAGTGCTTCGATTTTAAATGGGAAGAATCTGAAAATGTCTCTTACAACCCATCAAAGTTGGAACTCATAGCGGCGAAGATGAAAGTCCTTGGGAGTGAAATTGACGACAAAATGCTGATAACACGCATTTTATCGGTGTTACCAAACAAATTCGATCATTTTCACAGTGCGTGGGATTCCGTGGAAGAAGAAAAGAAGACCTTAGACAGACTTAGTACCAGGCTGATGACGGAAGAAATTAGATGGAAGAAAGACGACCAGGAAACATCGGTGGCACTGGTAACAAAAGGTAATAATTATAAAAGGGAACAGCAGAAGCAGTCAAGTAAACGTGAATACGAGAAACAAGGACCAAGTTGCTTTAACTGTGGAAAAGTTGGCCATCTAAAGAAGGATTGCTTTAGATGCGTTATATGCAAAAGGAAAGGCCACACCAGCAAAAACTGTTTTAAAAATAACAGAAGAAGCAACAATAGAGACAACCAGGAACCTAGAAACCAAAATCGGGATCACAGCGGAATTGGTGTATTAGGAAGTACCTCAGCGATACAAACGGCAAACGCTGATGTTTGGATAATCGACTCAGGGGTTACGGATCACATGACAGGACGACGGGAATGGTTCAGCGTTTTCGAAGAATTCGATAACACGGTGAAGATAGAGATCGGCGATGGTCCGTTCATGGATGCGTGCGGCAAAGGAAAAATCAGAGTAGAGACTTTTGTGGACGGCAAATGGGTAACATGTACAATGAACGATGTTCTATACGTACCAGGTATGAAAAGAAATCTATTTTCGATTAGATCTGTCGCAAGAAGGGGCATAGATTTTTGTATTTCAAAGGAAGGTACCAATTGCATATTTTTACAAAATCAGAAAATAATAGCAAGAGGTTCTGTTATCGGAAATTTGTATAAAGTAGATATGCGAGTTATCATACCGTCAGTTTGTAATTTTAGCAATAGAGCGGAGTCAAACGCGGACACATTGCAATTATAGCACGAACGGCTATGTCATCAGAACATCAGACATGTTAAAGAATTCTTAAAGAATTCAAATATGAAAGTTGTAGAGGATAATAACGTTTTCTGTGAAGGTTGCGCGTACGGGAAACAGCATAGATCGAGTTTTCACGAGAAAATCAATCGGGCGACTAAACCTCGCGAAATTATTTATACGGATGTTTGTGGACCTATGGAAGTCGAGTCATTAGGCAAGAAACTGTATTTTCTGACATTTAAAGATGATTTTTCAAAATTCACAAATATTTACTTCTTACGATGTAAGTCAGAAGTAATTGAAAAACTAAAAACCTTTTGCCTAGAAGTTGAAAATCAATTTAAGGATAAAATTAAAGAAATTCATAGTGATGGAGGGAAAGAATTCCAGAAATAAAGAAGTCAAAGAATTTTTAAGAAGTCAGGGAATTAGGCACACGATTAACGTCCCATACACTCCTGAACAGAATGGTGTCGCAGAAAGGGAAAATAGAACAATAGTAGAGGCAGGTCGGTCGATGCTATATTCGAAACCAAATCTACCGCTGTTCTTATGGGCCGAAGCCATGAACACAGCAGTACATGTCATAAATAAGACGGGGCCGACAAGACAAGATAAGAAAACACCATATGAACTGTGGTATGGGAAACCGCCGAATTTAGAAAAGTTTAGGGTTTTCGGTACTGAGTGCTTTGCTCACATACCTGCGGAGAAAAGGACAAAACTTGACAAAAAGGCTAACAAAGGATATTTGGTAGGCTATTTAGATGACGAACGAGGGTATCGAGTGTACGTGCCAACAGTAAAAAATGTAATATTAAGCCGTGACGTAATATTTAAGCCTGAACTAGAAAATGCGAAATTCGTAAAATTAATTTTACAGAAAATTGTCGAGCGCGAAGATGTGAGTGCGCAGAGCGATAGAGCATGTACGTATGAAAGTGCAGAGAGTGAACATGAAAAACAACCTCAGGGAACTAGCGACAATGTGAGACAATTGAGAGATAGAGATAAGATCAAACGAACCGATTTTTATGGTAACCCAGTAACGTACGTGGCGGAAAAATTACCGGTGGATTTTAATGAAGCGATGAGATCCGAAAAGAAAGAGTTATGGGAAACAGCTATGAATGATGAAATGAAATCGCACCATGAAAATAAGACGTGGATACTTGTAGAAAAACCTAAAGATCAGAAGGTACTTAGCAATAGGTGGGTTTTAACCATAAAGCTAAATCCGGACAACTCGGAACGATACAAAGCGCGACTTGTAATAAAAGGGTGTTCACAGAAAGAAGGCATAGATTATAAGGAAACATATAGTCCCGTTGCTCGGTTTGACACAATTAGATTAATGCTCAGTATTGCAGCCAAAAATAATTTACACCTCGGACAGTTCGACATTAAAACCGCATTCTTATACGGAAGTCTGAAAGAAGATATTTATATGAAACAACCAAAAGGTTATGATGATGGTACAAATCGGGTTTGTAAATTGCTAAAAAGCCTATATGGCTTAAAGCAGTCTCCAAGATGTTGGACGGAAAGTTTCACAAAATTTATCTCGAACTTAAAATTTTATCAGAGTAACGCAGATCCTTGTTCTTATATTTATACAAAAGACGACAAATTAATGTTGATGACCATATACGTAGACGATGGACTGGTAGCAGCTTCAGACGAATCTTTAATTGATAAATTCTTCGATGATTTAAATAAAGAATTCAAAATTACGAGTTCGAAAGAAGTAAAGAGTTTTCTTGAACTTGAAATTAATAGGTTAGAAGATGGTTCAATATTCATTCATCAGAGTAGGTATATCGAAAACATATTGGAAAAAATTAATATGAATGAGGCAAACAGTGTTTCTACACCTATCGAGACTAATTGGAACGAAAGTAACATAGGCGATAATGATTGTAACGCACCATACAGAGAAGCCGTAGGGAACTTAATGTTTTTACAAACCGTAAGTAGGCCAGATATTAGTTTTGCAATAAATATAGCGACGAGACACTTAGAGAATCCAAACCAGTATCAATGGAAATTAGTCAAACGAATTTTGCGCTATATAAAAGGGACCGCAGACATGGGACTCTTATATACAAAAGCAGGCAGTCTCGAAACCTTTAGCGACGCTGACTATGCAGGCGACAAAGAAACAAAAAAGTCGACATCAGGCGTTGTATGTAAGTATGCGAATGCGGCCATCACATGGCAATGTAAGCGACAACAATGTATAGCTCTATCTACGACCGAAGCTGAATATGTCAGTGCAGCCTCAGGAGCGAAAGAAATTATGTGGCTAAAGAAAATATTTCTTGAATGTAAATTAGAGATCCTTAAGTATATGCTATGTGTAGACAATACTAGTGCCGTGAAATTAATTAAGAATCCAGAATTCCATCAAAGAAGTAAGCATATTGACATAAGATATCATTTCTTGCGAGATTTATACAATAGAGGCGAAATTGATATAACGTATGTAACAAGCGAAGAGCAATTGGCAGATATATGTACAAAGGCGTTGCCAAAACCGAGATTTGAATATTTAAGGAAAAAGTTAGGTTTGAAAAGTAAAAAAGATATTAAGATGTAATTGTTTGTAAACATGTAGAGCTTTTAGAGAGGGTGTCGAAGTGATTATTACTTCTCAAAAAAAAAAGAGGAAAAACTCTACATGATCTGTTTAGTCTTCTAGTTTTTTTTTTGTGTGTGTAATAAATTAATTTGTATGGAAAAGAGAAAGGCGGCTGGCAAATGTACTTGAGAAGGCATTGACAAATTAATTTTCAGATATTTACGACAAGAGTTAGAAAATATTAAGAGATAATTTGTAAATTTGAGATAATTGTTTGTAGGGATGTAGAGTTTTAGGGAGGGTGTTGAAGTTCACTTCTAAGAACACTCTACATCTGGTCTTTTTTAGTTTTCTCAAGCACTGAAGCCATCGACAGCGTGTAGACAAAAGACTGCGACGAAGTCAGGCCATAAACAGTAGACAGGCGACGTTGGCTTCGGGGTTTTTCAGTTATTAGGTAACACAGCTAGCGTGCGGATCTGGACCAGCTCAAATTGTATTTTACTTATTACACTTCTATTTAAATATATTTTCTACCTTACAATTTATCCACGTGTTTTCTCTGTTTACACACCGAATAACCTCAACAGTACGTGTGTTGTAAAATTTGTAGGTAATACCTTTAGCATGATGGTTATGTCAATTAAGAAATGTACTAAAAATACATATATATATGAAGTAAAGGCTTTCGCATAGTCTATCACAGTGTCATTCAGCAGGTCCTTAACTGGGCAGGAGCACCTGTCAATGTCTATGGGGAGACCCGTGGGATATAGGGTCATGAACCATAAACATGCATATTACTTATTGTTCATTATTAGCTGCTTGGAATATAATTCTCCTCATTAGACGAGTGATTATTACTACATATATCAAGGCAAACATTTATACATATACATTTATGCACGGGAAATCCTAATACATTGCCTGTAAGGACAGTAACCGAATGGCACTCAGTCATTCTATTAAATGACAAAAATTTCTTTTACTCTGTGTTTAGGCTATGGTAATACACAGAAAGTCGAGTTGAGTTCTCTTTTAGAATCAGAAGGTTTGCAAAGTCAAATAGCACAACAAAAGAAAGCTTTGGAAGAGAAATTCAATGAAGAGAACGATGAGACTTGTGAGACTAATTTTTCTACAAATGTAAATTCGAAAAAATATAATGTAGAAAAAATGGATTGTGACTCTGAAGAAGCAAATGCGTATAAACATCACTTCATACTGGGACCATCTTTCAATTCGATGACTGATATAATGCCACCTGCACCTCCTTTACCACCACAATTAATGGCCAAGTAAGTACAATTTAAAAATTCTAATGGAATGCTGAATACTTCTAATATTAATAAGTAATTTGGAATAAGTTTAACATTTTATTTGGAAAAAATACGAAATTTTAATAAAATGTACTAGATTACCAGATAATGATACAGACGCACTTTCAAGTATGTTGATGTCATGGTATATTAGTGGTTACATGGTATATTACACAGGTAATTATTTCATATAAGTATTTTATTGTATATTAAATTTTCAATGGACTATGTTATTTCTTTTGTAGGTTATTATCATGGTTTGAAACAAGCAAGAAACAATCAAGAGAACAGGAAGAACTGTTGATTATATCAATTTTTTCAATAACAATATAACAATAATATAAGATATAATAAAATATAAAACTCATTGTATTTATCTACTTCAATTATTTGAAATAAAGAACAGCTTTATTTTCATATAAGACTTTAAGACTTTTTTAAAAATAATTACTAAGATAAGAAAACATAAAAAACATATTTTTGATAAAATACACTCACATATATATGTCGGGTTATCATTAGGATTTAAGGCGCGCAATGATCCTTCGTTTGAATTAGCCATTGTTTTACGAAACAGAGAATATATTTACGCAAATAAACAAGATTTTACAAAATATTATGAATAATGAGTTTAATAAATAATAAGATTAACAAACGATAAGTTTAACTAATAATTAGATTAAAGATTAATAAGTTTAACGAACAATAAGAGGAACGAATAATTAGCCATTGTTTTACGAAACAGAGATTATATTTACGCGAATATACAAGATTTTGCAAAGTATTATGAATATTGAGTTTAATGAATGATAAGATTAACAAATGATAAGTTTAACTAATGATTAGATTAAAGAATAATAAGTTTAACGAATAATAAGAGTAACGAATAATATGTTTTACGAATAATAAATTTAACGAATAATGAATTTAATTAACGCTATTAACAATGTTCCTGGGTTCAAACGAATCCACGGTCAACGGGATAACTTTTTACTATGCGTAGAATAATTTTAAACACAAAAAAATACGATTGCTAAAACACTCGGTAAATTGCTCGATGTATCACTTTCCAAGGCGATCACACGAATGAATATCTGATGAAAATCTTTTTCGCTATACGACTGCATTTGTTTGTTATATGCTCGCTGGAAACATCGAGAAGGTTCCAATCGTTGTTGCTAGGCAATTTTTGTCAAAAGTTTGTTGTATACTCTTTGGAAACATCGAGAAAGATTCAAACGCCGTTGCTAGGCAGTTTCTGTCTGGAGATTGATTCCTAATACAACGTGTGTCCCATTATATCGACATCTCTAAAGTACAATTCTATGTGATTTCTAGGGAGAACAATACAACCGATCCACACCTTCGTCAGGCAAAACGTTTATCCCGTGACCGTGGCTACGTTCGGCGACCAGTTGTCACCTCGAACCCACTTTCGCTTTCACAAATATCAAACAATTACAAATGACAATTGCTTAATTACAATTATGATAAAATCTAGGCTAAAGCATTAGAAGGCTTCCTCAAAATTGCAAAGGGAAGGCTCCGGTTTTCCTTTCATCTCCGACATATATAATACAAGGATATAATACAACCGAACATTTTAAACTTAGCCTACAGCGCGTGCGCGCACACACGCGCACACACATGACACACATGACACACATGCGCGCACACACATGCGCGCATACACACATGCACACACATGCGAATGATTTCTCGAACGATAATCCATTTATTTATATTTTTCAATATCTGTCCTTACGATTGCGTATTTATTTGTTCCACGTATCATATTTATCTATTTGCATAACTGTAGGTGACATTTTTTTTAACAATTTTGCTAATATTTCATAACTTTTTAATTCATATTTCAAAGTGGTAACAGGTGTTTCTTTCTTTTCAAATCTCCTCCATATCGGGCTTATTTCTAGTAGTCACGCTTGCTTACAAAGCAATTTTATATCTGCACAAGAATATCTTTCAGTACATTTTACTATGTGGTTTACAATCTCTGTATTTTCTAATAAGTGGTTGCTAAGGTATAATTTGAATATACCAAGTCGAGCAACTTCATTGGGTAATGATACGTATATTTGCTTTTCGAGACGCCTGAGTAAAGCTGCATCAATGCCCCTAATAACATATTTACAATAAATATTATCGTACTATTATACTAATAATAATGAAGGAATACTTCAAACAACACAATAACATATTTGAAATTTGGAGAAATATTACGATATTTTCTACTTAGAAAACATTGAAATAACGTGATATACGTACCAAGGGGAATTAGTTGTAGCTAGAAGAACTACATTAGAATTCTCATTAGACACTAATCCATCCAATCTAGAAAGAAGTTCTGATCCGAATCTCTTTGCAGGTTCAGACAATATACAGTCTCCTTTATTTGTGGCGATCCAGTCAATCTCGTCGATAAAAATAATTGTAGGCGAATGACTATAGGCAAGTTCAAATAATACCTGTTCAGTTTAACAAATGTATTATTCATTAAATATTATATTCGAAATTCCTTAAATTCATTGCCTCATCACGAATATGATATCATTTCGTTTTCCAAACAACTATTCTATTTATATATAAATGACGAAAAATAAAATCAAATCTTTTTATACCTAGAATCTCTCCTTCATAGACAAAGGAACAAAGAGACTTACATAGACAAAGCAACTTACACGTATATACTTCTCGGAATCGCCTCTTCATTTGCTGACCAATGAGCTGGCAGTTATGTTAAAAAAGGTGCAATGGCATTCTGTCGCGACTGCCTTCGCTAACTTCGTTTTCCCTGTTTTGTATATTTCTTGTAAACACGTACAGAAATGAAAAGAATACGAGTATCTTACCTGTACCAGGTGGGCCGTACAGCAAAATACCTTTCCAGGGGGAAAACGGGCCATAAAAAAAGATAGGATACTTAAGGGGATACACAACGGCCTCCTTAACAGCGGTTTTACATTCCTCTAGGCCTATAACGTCATCCCAATGTACATTTAATTTGCTTACTATGATCTCCTGTGATGATACAAAGATAAAATGGCGTCTTCTCTATATTAAGTAAGTGTTACGTAATTTGATATTTGAAGCGTTACTGAAATCACGTCATCGTCGATATACGTTGGACGGTTTATCGACGGGAATTTTATCGTTTAAAAGCTTTACGATACGTATATTAATCGAAAATAACTTACGCATGAGATGGCCTCAGCCTCGTAATTCCGGATTATCTGAATAAAGCTTTTCAATGCATTTCAATATCTTCGATTGCATGGATTGTTCCATTGGGACGTTAAATAGCTCTTCTGATGAACGTCGATCACTCTCATTGGGGAATATTGACGTCACTGTCACTGCGAGATTAATATGATTCGTATTGTCATCAGTTATCTTCTGCTGTAGATTCGTCTCTTTCACAGGCTCACTTCTCGCTTGTTTACTAACAGATTGGGCTTTTGTCTCAATACTTCTACAAACACTGGATCATATTGTAATACGATACGTTGAATACGTTGAATACCGTTTAATATCGTTAAATAATTTAAATTCTTACGTTTTGTTTGCATTTGTCACTTCCCTCGTCATTTCCCTTCCAGTTATTTTCTTACACAATATGGGATATTTTTGAAATTTCATCTTGTAATAATTTCCATACTCTGCAACGATAATTTCCAAATCGATGTTGTCGCAAACCCGATGTTCGGGAGATAGACGAGCTTCCCGGAATAATACATCGCTAACGTCTATATACATAAAAAATGTAGTTTTTAATTAATTATAGTTTTTAACTAATTAAAAATATTTTTCGCAATGACTGAACACTATAAGATAACCATCAAACAACTGTTTTATCTCTAGGTAAGACAGGCAAAAGAATGTATTTACTATATAGATCCTCGAAGATAATTTCTTGTCTTCTGCTTTTTAATTTCCAATTTTTAGATGAATAAGAATAATTTGAATTTATACTTCATATATTTGTTTATAACTAGTTAATCTACATTATCGATTGAGTTATTCTTAACTACTGAATTACCGATGTCGAATTTTCAAATTTGGTTTCGCCTTCTCTTTCCATGATGTCCACTGATTTCTATTTCGATTGGTCACTGACACTATTCAAAAGAATTGGAACTAGGAATATATTTTAATTATAATATACTCACCCATTGTGTTCCAAATAATCACATACAAGGTATAATATGTTCCGATGACGTTCCGAAATACGACTCTCCTCCTAATATAATTATTTTTTCATTACAATAATATAAGGTTTTTCGTGTAATTTTTTGTTACATTTGCGAATTCAACGAGTTACACATGATTTTTCATGAAACACGAACGTTAAAAATATTTGATACAGCCTAATTATAAAAATTGTTAGAAGCAAAAGTCATAGATACTATGTGCGAGTATCGCATGAAACGAACAGCTATTAAGAGAACTGCAGCAATATTACAAATCAAATAACAAAACACACTCGTCTGTGACGTGGAAATTCTAAAATCTAAAATCTAGAATATTCCTTACCCTTTTTCGCAGATTATAAAATATCTTATTCATACTACCTTGCATCGATAAATCACCGTTCATAGTGATACTTTCAAATCGCCTATCGTTTCTCAATGGATACGAGAATTTCCGTTTATTACTTTAAAAACATCCCGTCCATTACGTTTCTCTTAAAAAATTCTTTTAACTCCGTTGAAAACCGAGCATCAAACAAGAGACAAACGATTTGTTGTCGTGGAAATGTTTGGTTCACACATAAGCAACGCACAAATATAATGATAGAATAGCTGAGTGTGTGTACTGTATAGTAAGATGGATGCAACATGGAAATAGAAAGAGGACACCATGTATAGATACTTCCTGTCCTTGTTTAATCAGCATGCACACTAGTGGACACTGACGCTGCTCGTATACCGCTGTTACATATTTCCTGTACAAGTGCGCGTCATTAGACAAGGACGGAACATCCTCTCTCTACTTCTCTATCGCGTTTTTAGTTCGCTCACGCGCTCTGTACTTATATTTATTACATTTCCACCATAAGCAGCGGCCGTGCAGTGACTTACAAAAGTTCCGAACGGTTCCATCCTGGGCGGACGGTTAATTGCGTTCGGTACTTCGGGGCAGGAAGGTGAGTACAGAATCGCTCCTCTTAGTACTCTTATTAGAAGTGTTATCATCGAATATAAGTTTTTTCAATAAATTCTTATCGTTTTACAATCTTTCTAGAATACAATGACGTCAGCAATCGATCATTTTCGCGAATTTATTGTAAATTAATTGGGGGAATATCTGGAGTTCTGTATCGGTTTCGACTGTAAAATCAGCAACTATTCGAATTTTTCATTCATAATTGTGACATTTTCGACTCTTCCGTTGCCAAGACCCTCTTGAGAGATTTTTGGCACGTTCCATCACCCTTGTTAAACGAGTGCACATTGGTGGATATATTGATTTTAAAAACCAATACGTGTACGAGATTTATTATCCCACTGGGACAAAGAAATCCGTTTTATTCGCGAATTTTCCGTGTTTCTTCTTAATTTTCGTGAGTGTCTGGCGCGGAGCATTATTTGAATGAACTTTTCATCGTTCAGATTATATTTCGTTTAAAAAGATTGAAATTGATGTCGAGAAGAAATGAAACAAGGTGCTCGGGCATTCTTTCGCTTCCCGGGGAAAGAGAAATATGAAAAAAAACGGTCGTTCTTCCTTCTGCCATTTTCGTCCATTACCAAAATGGCATGACCCAAGTGTCCCGGGCTCTGAATCAATCAAGCGAATTTTGAATAATTTTTGAATAATATCCAGTTAATAATTTGTGAAACAAATTAATTTCATTTTATTGTTGGAAACAAATTAGTTGGATTTTTCTTTCTTTAGCAGTTTTTGCCAGAGTTGACTTGACGTGCTACTTCAGTTTCCATCTTCGCTTCTCGAAACTTCCAACGTCCTTGGTGTTGGAGTCTCCTTACCCAGGTGAGTACATAGCTTCTAGATACTCGTCGCTGTTCATCCTTACGAGCCTCTCGAGCTTTAGATGTCAATTGTTATCGTTAAAGGAAGAGAAGCTCGCGACAGATGTTATCGAACAAATCGTTTATTCTCGAAAAGTTCGAACTTGTTCGTTGCGTTTGAATATATATGGACGGACGCCATTTTTCATGACATCATCATGATTTGTCATGTCGTGAGTATAGCTTCTGACTACCATATGTTTGTGATTTATGTGAAATTTGACCACTATACCGTGATAGAATAATATTTCCAATGAATTATAAATATTTTACATTGTGAATTATAAATATTTGTTACAAATTATATCGTACTTGAGGTGAAAATGAACCATATATCTGCTTATGGAATATGAGGTAGTAAATCATTCGAAACATAATAACGATTAATTAAGCACATATACAATAACGTTTACGAACGAATATTGCGAATTATTGTATGGCTTTAATGCGGTATTTAATGTTTTGATTGCGGTCTTTGAAATGGTATCATAGGTGCTGATATAATATCGCGCGAAAAAGGAAAGACCAGTGGTTAATATTGCAGGTGCACCAGTGCGTTGCGCTCGTCGAGGGTGGTTTTGACGCTGGTGCCGAGGAAAGACGCAGAACGTGTTCGATCGACCCGCGAACGTAGCCTTCTTTTTTTTTTGTACGTGGAGAAATCCTCATGGACACTCCGCTGCTGCAATAATCGCGTAACAGCAGAGTAGTGTCGGACTCCTACCGACTAAAACTCCACGATGACCATCTTATGCGCGTGACAGGGGTGCTCCAGGAACTTCTTATGAATTAACTTCAGTTGCATTCCCTTCTCGCGTTCTCTTGTTCGAGCCGGCTATTGAGTAGGCGTTAGGGGGAGGTCGTTGCCCCTAGTGCTGTCACTTCTTCTGGTCGTAGTCCGTTGGGGTGGTGGCGGGGCGGCTCTGGGTCGTCTGACTGCCATCCTTCTCCATCGTCTTATCCTGCAGGGGTGAGAGTCTTTTTTCTCTCCCTTTCCGCTTGCTTCTTCGCGAGCATAACTCGCTCGCAGAAGAGGCGGACGGCCTCGTATTCCTGTGACCCTCTCAACATCGCTTCCACAATCGCTGAGGGGGTCCACGTTTCTCCTATGGCGTGCCGCAGGGTGTAGCGGGGCAGCTCCCACGCCGGACAGAGCTCCAGGGTGTGCTGCACTGTGTCCCTGCCCTCTCCGCAGTGGTGGCAGATGTCTGTCGTCTCTCGCCTTATTCTCTTCAGGAACTCGCCGAACACGCCGTGTCCGGGGAGTACTTGTGTCATCCTGAATGTGAGTGGGAGGCCGTGGTGGCTCCTCCATGCCTCCCAGTTTGGTAGGACCGCATCCGCGCCTCGGTGTTCGCTTCTCCCGTTGATCAGTTGGGATCGTCACAGGTTCCATGTGTCCTCCTCGGCGGTTCCTGTGTCGTTTGTAGCCGCCTGCTCGGTGGGGTCTTCTCCCGGGTGCCATTCTCTCCGGCGGGTGTATCTCTTTTTGAGCGCCAGCGCCCGCAGCTCCCACGGGGGGGGGGGGGGGGGGACGCGGCTAGGGTGGACGCCGACGCGTGAGACACCGTCCAGTATCCCCTAATGATTCTGATGGCGGTCACTCTGTGCAGCCTTCTTAGGAGCAGGATGCTGCGACGGCTTGCCATCAGGTCGTCCGCCCATACTGGGGCCCCGTACATCACTCGTGACCGAACGACGCCCTCGTAGAGTCGGCGCCCCGCGTCTCCGGCCCCGCCGATGTTCGGTAGTAGGCCGCACAGGGCATTGGCAGCCGCTGACACCTTCGGGATCAGTGAGTCGAAGTGCGGCTCGAACGTCCACTGGCTGTCGATGGTGAGTCCCAGATACTTCATCTGTGACCCCATCCGGACGGTTTTACCTGCCATGTCTATGCATAGGCCGGGCGGTGGTGTCCCTCGCCTCTTCCTGTCAAAGAACCAGATGGCCTCCGACTTCGCAGGGGAGACTCTTAGGCCCAGTTCGTTCACGGCACGGATCGCACAGGCCGTTGCGATTCCGCCAATGCGCAGCGTCTCGTGCCAGCCACGACCCTCGACCAGGATTAGGGTGTCGTCCGCATAGCATACTATGGCCGCGCCTGGGGGTAGTGGGCATCGTAGTACCTCGTCGTACGCAACGTTCCATAGCATGGGGCCCAGCACCGAGCCCTGCGGGACGCCACGCTCGACGGATCGCTTTTCCTCTCCTTCCTTACTGGCGTAACACACCCACCTGTCGTCGAGGTAGGCCCGGATCAATCGGACGAGGTAGTTGGGAACCTCGAAGTGCTCCAGGGCCGTCACTATCCTGTCCCATGGCATGGTGTTTAACGCGTTGACGATGTCCAGGGAAATCACCAGCGCCACGCCTTTCCGGGAGACCATGTCCTCCGCAATCGCTCGTACGCGTCTGACCGCGTCAATCGTCGAGCGCCCCTTCCGGAAGCCGTACTGGCTTTCGTGCAAACCTGGCACTTGGCCCGCTATGTGTCGTTCCAAGCGGGCGGCGACTACCCTCTCGAGTAGTTTGCCGACCTCGTCCAGTAGGCATATCGGCCGGTACGCTGACGGCGAGGTCGTCGGTCGGCCCTCCTTATGGAGCAGGACCAGCCTCGCTGTCCGCCACGCCCGGGGGTAGACTCCCTCCCTCAGGCATCTTGTGAAGAGGTGCCGAAGTCTGCGGGCCATGACCCCCATCACTTCCCCCCAGATCCGGCCAGGGATTCCGTCCGGGCCCGGTGCCACGTTGCGGGCGGTCATTCTTCTGGTTGCCTCCCATATCTCCTCCTCTGTGACTTCCCAGTCGTCCCTCCATTCCAGCGGTCGTGTCGTTTCCCGTGGCCGTTCCGCCGCTCTGTTTTCTTGTGGGGGAAAGAGCGTTCCGGTGATCCGCGTCAGCAGTGCAGGTTCTATTTCCGCCGTTATCAGGCAGCCCTTCGCGCGCAGTTTCCGTGTCACCGTCCTGTATGGCCTCTCCCATGGGTCCGACTCGACTGTCTCAACCAGTTCGGACCAGGCACGGTCCTTCGCTTTTTTAATTTCCCTCTGTAGCGAGCGCCGTAGCGCGCGGCACGTCCGGTAGTGCAAGGAGACTTCTTCTTCGTCGCGTCGTCGCCAGCGGCGGGCCCTTAGGTACTGTCTTCGGGCCCGGCCACATCTCGTCCTCAGTTCCGCGATGCCGGGGTTCCACCAGTAAACTGCTCTGCTTCGCACCGTGCCTGGTGTGGCTCGTGGCATGGATGCGTCGCAGATTGCTGTCATGGCTTGGCGGAGGTTCTCGGCCTCCTCTTCCACGTCTGCTTCGGTCGTCGTTGTCGAGGCCTCCCAGCTCCAAGCTGTTGCTATAGCAGCCGCCCGGAGTAGGTCTTCGTTCCTCTCCTTTATTTTCCATCTGGGTGGTGGGCGCGCGTGCCTCTCCCTCGGCGGGCCGCGCCCGTCGTTTGTCGTCGGCATTCCAGGTCCAGGTGCGTCCACCTCCATGAATATGTAGAGGTGGTTCGACAGCGTCTCGACCCCCTCGGCCACTCTCCAGCCTGAGATCCGCCTGAATGCCTCGGGGGAGGCCCATGTTATGTCAACAATGGAGCTCACTCTGCACGTCACGCAGGTACTGGTCGAGCCCCTGTTCACTAGCAGAAGACCAAGTCCCACGGCCCAGTTTGATAGCGTGCGGCCGCGCGCGTTGGTCCTGGCGTTCCCCCATTCCGTGGAGTGCGCGTTGAAGTCTCTCAGGACGAGCACTTGTCGGGGGAGTCGTCGCCTGACGCAGTCGCCAACTCCGTCCAGGAATTCTTCGAACGCTGCCCGTCCGCTGTTGGGTGACACGTACACCCCCACCACCATCATCCCTGCCCACTCGACCGCGGCGTACCCGTTGCCCCGTTCCAGCAGGGCTCCGTGGGCAAACGCCCCGGGCGTTGATGTCCAGGTGACGGCAACCATTCCGTCCGTGTCTCCGACCCACTCCGGGCCATCCAGAACTCTGTATGGTTCCGCCACCACCGCCAGGGCGACCGTGCTCTCCCGGATGGTTTGGTGGAGCAGGTCTTGTGCTCGCCTTGACCTTCCCAGGTTAGTCTGGAGGATGCGCATTCTCAGTTCCTTGGTGGCCTTTCCTTGTTCGTGGCTTCCTCCGTGCCTACCTCCTTGTTCGCGGGCTTAGGGTCGCTTTGCGGCGGGGAGCCTTTCTCGCTGCCTCTTGCAGCCGTGGATCCGCGGGCGGCTCCTTTCGTTCCCTTCTTCGAGGGGGCGCAGGCCGGTCCCCCCATCCTGTGCACCGACGGTGTTCCAAGCGCCTCGCAGAGCAGGCATTTCGGGCTCGCAGTAGTGCATGCTCTCGCCTGGTGCCCTGGTTCGCCGCATCTGAAGCACAGGTGCCCCTTGTCCTCCTTGGCGGTGCAGGTCTTCCCCGTTTGTCCTATCCCAAGGCACCTGTAGCACTGTAACGGTCTCCGTACGATGGCTTCGACCTTCGCCATCGCCCAGCCTATGGCGACCTTTCCAGCCTGGGCCAGTTTCCTCACTGCACTGGCAGGACCTCGTATCCATACGGCGCCAAGTCCGTTCCGGGCGGGGCGGATTTCTCCCAGCCGGATGTCCTCCGGCTTGCAGCCGCTCTCCCTTGCCAGGGTGTTCTGGATTTCCGCCTTGGTGGCCGCTATGTCTATCAGGGACACCCTTGCCTCCGCGACCCGGAAGGGGGTCGCCACGCGGACCTCGTTCGGGTCCAGAGCCCGCGTCAGCTGTGCTGCGAGCGCTGCGGCCTTCTCCCTTCCCTGGTCCTCAGGGACCTCTAAGATGACACCTCCGGTGATGGTCTTCCGCATCCTCATCGTGTTGATGCCGAGCTCGGCCAGGGAGACACTGTCCTTGGCCGCAGCCAGCACCTCCGCGTAGGATTGACTCGATTTGTCCGTCAGGGTGATTGTTACCGCTGACGTCCGCGGTGCGCGCGGGAGGGGCCCCCTGCCTCCCCCTCTTCGTGTGTTCGCCGATCCACTCTCCGGAGTTTTCCTCTGGCTCTCCGCCCCTGTCTCGGGGATCAGCTTCGCCGGCTGCTTCCTCCCTGCCTCCTTCTTCTTTCCTCTTCTTTTCCTTCCGACGGTCTGCCATTCGGTGTCCGCCATTCGGCCTCCCTTGGGCGCTGGGGCGCTTGGGGCTCCAGGCTCCATCCCTCTCGTGTTCGCGACAGGGGCGACCTCCTTTCCTTCTCCTTTTTCTGTTCCCTGCAGTTGTTCCTCCAGTCGGTGCAGCAAGGATCTCATCTGCTCTACTTGGTGCTCGACTGCAGCGAGACGCGCCCTGTAGCTGTTCTCATCCGCGGTGGGGCGCGAGGCCGGCTCTTTTCGGAGTGCCTCTACCTCCGCCTCCAGTGTTGCTATGCGTCCTTGCGTTATAGCGAGTGCGTCGGTGACAGGGTCCGTTCTCCTCACTAACTCTGTCACGCCCGCGGTGATGGTTCTCGCCGCCTCCTTCAGGGTTTTCCCTGGCGTGACCTTGTGGCCGCGGGGCGCCTCGGCAGCCCTGGCCACCTCGGCGGCCCGGCGAATCAGTTCGGCTCCTATGTCCGCCGTTGTGGCTGATCTCATTTCTTCAGCCGGGTCCGCGGGGAGTTCGGGGGATTCGTTGGCCTTCCTCCTCTTCGCTCGGGGTGCTTCTCTGGCGGGGGTTTCCTCCTCCTCTGTTGCTTCCTCAGTCCATATTCCCTCCTTGTCCAGCGAGAAGCGGGAGGGTCCCTGCTTTGGCGGCATCGCCTTCGTCATGCCCCTGGTGCTAACGTGCGGCGGCTCCGCAGCCAGTTCCGTTTCCCTCCGTCCCCTGGCGTTTTCCTCTACCTCCTTCTCTTTCGCCATGGATGCGTCCGTTTCCCCGTTGGGCGGGAAATGTCGCTCGGTCAGCACTTGCCACTCTGCCAGTCGCTGTCACTTTCAAGTGGCCCGCGCAACGCGCTTCGACGCACGCGCCAATATGGCTGCGTCTGGGTAGTTCCTCGAGTAGCCCGTGTAGCGGCGCTGTTGTCACGCGTCCTAATATGGCTGCTCCACCGTCCTAACCTCACACTTGTTGGTTTGGTTTAACTCCTCCTTGTCCAGGCAGGACTTCCCGTATCCACACCCGTTTTGCGCTCACAGGCACTAGTCCTCCACTCTGGTTGCCTCCCTTGCCCAGGCTCTCCAGTTTTCCGGAGATTTCGATTACGCTCGCAGCTCCGTCCTCTCTACGTCTGCCTCCCATGTATCCCCACCACTTTTTCCCGCGAACGTAGCCTGTGCTCATACTGCGACAGAGTTCGTTTCAGTTGGGCTCAGTCGCTGTTTGTCCGTCGACAGCGTATAGTCGCGTCGGCCTACGATTCCTTTTTTCTTCCTGTTTCTTGCGAACTCTCTCGCAACAGCCGTTCTATACGTACGCCGCCAGTATATCGCGTGATCATCGTTCCCGTTGCTTCCTTTACCCTCTCACGTCCTTCGAAGGAGACCTCCCTTTGGTTTTTCCTTGTTTGGAGGGAATTCATCGCCCGAACACATGGACTGCGAAGCACGAGGGTTGATCGAGGCATCAGCGTGATGTATTTTTCAGGTTGCATATTTTCTCTATGATACTTTCTAAGGAGAATTTGGAAGATATACATTTTTAGGAAATAAAGGTTTTTATGGAGTCATCGATAAGTTAGAATTTAATTAACTCTCTTATAACAGGTATTCCAATTTTTTAATATATAAATTTAGTTTCCTCTATGGTGTTAGAGAACATAATGCGGGCATTTTATGATATAACGAATATATTCGTATATATTTTAGTTTATTCATTCGTCAAATTTCCCTAGTAGGCCGGCCTGCAGCTCACATGCAGCACTTAGTAAAAATTTGTTTTGTTAGAGGTTGGCCATTCTTCTTGCTATAAAAATATCGTGAAGTCATATCATATGATAAAGCACCTTCTGAAAGCTAGATGCTCGATAACGAGCCTAATGATTCTGGGTAGTTTGTAATGTCAAGCTTTGAATTGGCGAGATCGCTCTGCTGTCAAACCGCCGTCCAGCGGCGACCACATTCTTTAACCACGTTCAAGGGGTATATCACGCTACAGAAACCATCAAAGGGTTTGCAAGTTAGTTGCCTTTTAGAAGTGGGGCAGTTGGTTGTTACATGTCATCCGTAGTTGCTGGCTGTTCTCGTTAGTCGCCATACATCATAGAGACGACAGTTATAGTCGCCAGTTGTCCTTGCTAATGGTTGCTTGTTGTCGCTAGTTAGTTCTCGTTATCGTTATGTATTCCATCAATCACGTGAAATTTAACGTATGGGATTTTATTCTTCTTTATTCTTTCTGTAGGGAGATTTTTAAGACGAGGAAAATATAGAATATTTCAAGACGACGGTAAGGTTTGAATTTAAATAACTATTTTATGATACAACAAAGTGGAAAAACGATTTAATTTTATAAAGTTTAAGGTAATTTTTTAAAAAACTTCGAATTTAAAAGATTCAAATAGATATCTTAAACGTAATTAAACCCTCCATATCGTAAGAAATTAAATGAAATTGCGCAAGAAAGTTAATACATTTAATGTATTATTTTAAACATTTATTTAAAAACATTTATTTAAAAACATTTATTTAAAATTTAAGTGTAGGCGTTGACGCGCGCGCGCCATTCGAAGCATTTGTCAGTTCGTTACATCTGCGGTAAAAGTTGTAACTACGAAGAAGCTTAACACATGGTGCGTCTCAAGACGACAGTAAAAAGTATTAAGAGATTTTTCGAGATTTTTTCTTTTAAGTCTCCAAGTACTTTTTCTATTTAACTTCTTTTTTTTGCATTTTCTCACAATATTCGATAAATAGAGACGAAATATGACAGTTCTTAGTTTGGGGATTTATTGGTTCGAAAGTTACTTCAAAAGTGTTTCTGGAGTTCGTGCGGTTAATACTTTTAAACTACTGAGTACGACTTATTCCGTATGGCTGGACAAATCTTTGTTGATACTGTAAGCGTAACTGGTCCGGATATTGTCTTGTGGAGATAGAAAAATACACGAAGTATTGATTGAACTACATATTTTTTTAATTCTTTCTTAATTCCTTTAGTTCTTCATATATTGATAATAGAACGATATTCCGCTACTTTGAGCACAATATAGTAATGTTTAAATAAATAATAAAATTTACGCATTTCGTCTTCATGCGTCGATAAGAAAATGCAAAAAAAGTTAAAGAAAGATGATGCGCAGACGCGCAGTTTAGTCAGCAATAATATTTAAAACCTCTAAAATATATTGTACACATTTATTTGCAAATAAGCTCAATGAAATTAAACTGTAACTGTGTTTCCAATAATGTTTTCGATGTATTGCTCGCCATTATGTCGGATTAACAACTCTAAGTGATCGACCTTAATCACTAAATGGCGGCCGTGATTCAGTGGTATAGCTTTACATATGACGGACATCGCAGGCGCTTGTAAGACGTCCATTGTGAAACGTTTCCAATAGCACGGTTTATGTGATGGTGAAATCTGAATATATATATCGCTGAAATATATATCGCTTATCACTTGAGTCTGACACGATCGTTTTTAAATAGAATCACAATTTTTTATTCCTTACAAAATCAGTCTATAAAGATTATGTGTAAATAAAATAGATAAATAGATAAATGGTTGTACAAACTTATAAAACAGATATTACAAGTATATCTAAATAAATGATATATTTATAAATTGTAATATTTGATCTAAAGTTTAAATAAATAAAAGAGATACTCGTGACTTACAATAAAAGTATTTTTTTCAATTTTTAAACAAAGCAAAAGTGGATAACAATTTTTCAAAATGTAAAAATCAACACAATGGTTGGTTTCTTTAATTAATCAATAACGTTTAAAGTTAATTAATGTTCAGAGTGGTTTGTACATTTTGTATTTCGCCGTATTTCAACGTTCGATGTGTAAATAGAACTTGATGCCTGAAATATCGAAAAAATAATTAAATCCGATCGTTCCGTCGAATTTGCAAATTGTATACTCGTGTAAAATCGAGTGCGCTTGTGTATGCTGATACGAAATGTGGTAGTATATTTTTCTTTTTTCGATTATCGTTATCACTTTTTGTGTGGAAAAATTAATTCCGTGAAATGGAAGTGCAATCAATACGGTTTATTACGAAATAATAGCACAACGACGGTACATATTGGTATTGACGTCAGCTTCACAAAATTTCTCGAGTATCGCGGTCGACTATTTGGATTAAGAATTCATTTTCAAGGTTCTACAAGCACGAGTATCTTATGGATATGAAATTTTCAGTGTACATTTTAATAACCATATTTCATATTGCATGCTGCGGTCCAAGAAAAATCCGCAGTTAATATTCTGCTAATCCCTGCTGCTTTTAAAGACCATAAGTAAGGTCCGTAAGGTCGTCCGTAAGGTTTAAAAGATTTCGAGTAGATTTGTATTACGTATTTTATCTTCTAATTTTTAAAGAGAGGGTCGTGTTTAATTAATTGAAAATGACGAAACTGTAATGGGACATTATTATCAAATATTAAACGTGGTTCCATTGGGTACTTTTATGGTCTTTGCGAGATATATATGCATTATACGTTGCTATTAGCAACGCGTAGCGATGAACGAAAGAGCAGTACCTTCGTTATCTCGTCTCGGTTGTGTACATATCAGTAATGCACAGTACTCGTACTAAATATCTTACAAATTCCATACAGATTTTCAGATTAGTTTCGAATAATACCAACACGACCATGATAGTCACAGTACAGTATTAAATAGTGCCACTATGCATAATACACTCCTAAAATGTTTCTACAAATATATTTATCTGAATATTTTTGTCAGCTACTATATCCTAACCACGATTTATTAAACAATATATAGATTTAAAAAAGAATATATAACGACATTACTTGTTTAGGCTAGATTGGTTTAACTTGTATAGTTTTAATAACTGTGTAAGGTCAAACAAGAACTTATCGTTAGTTTGGCGAGATTTGATTACACGAAGCAACATAATTGCTTTGAAACTCAGGACAGAAAACAATGTCAACCGGTAGACGCGTTTGTCTGGTTAACGTGTAACGCGTGAATAATAGATAGCGACAATCACGCGAACGCTAGTTACAGCTGACTTGGCTTACATTGTAGCATTCAAACTAGAGTATACGAGCTGTAAGCGCTATTGAAAGTTCAAAGGCCGACTAGTGAGCTTCATCCTATCTCATTTTTTAATCAGGCGATGGATCGACGAATCGTATTGATTTCGAGGACTATTATAGTTCTGTGGCAATTTTAAAGCGTGGTTTGTCTAATATTGTCTCGTTAGCTACAGACTCTTTGGCGAGCAGCCTGAAACTTGATCCAGTTTCGAGAAAATGAAAAATTCGTCTCTTCTCTTTGCTTCCCTGTTCCTTCTTTCCTCCTTTTTCCCTTTTTACATCGCGTTAAGACCCGTTAAATAATATTGACTGCCGTGGACGCTGGCTGAGAAGTGCACTTTATAACTAGCTTTAAAATCACTGACGTCGATGAGGACAAAGGTAAGTTAGAGGGTTATTTATCTGAGCTGGTGTTATTCGACCTGAACTCTGCAGCTTTTCAGAGCTTCTTTCGTTTTTCTTTTAAGAGCAGAGATGTTAACTGGTCTTTTGTTACGTGTAAGAAGTATGTACTAAAGCTTATTGAGCACCAATTGGTTGCTCAAAGTCGAGATATACATACCTATATTATATTAATACGTTACAGAAGATTACGCGTTAGTTAGCTTATGAGAATTTATAGTGTGTCACAGATCACAAAAGCAGAATGACTACTTTTTCATAAACGATATATGTATATGAATTGAAAGTTTAACTATTACGCCACATACTTCTCTCGATAAACGTCGTCGAGTGCATATTGTTAAGGAATATTAGCCATTTGAATTCAATAGTTTCGAAGAAACTAATGCTTCTGTGAAGTTTTTGCAGGCTGTTAATTTTTTATTGAGATACTACAACGTTTGAATAACTTCGATTAGAAATAAAAATCACATTACATTAACGCGTAGAATGTAACGTAACGTAGATAATGTAAATATAAATTATATTACAAGGAAATAATACGGGTAAGTAATGTGAAACATTCTGGTTAAAATTGCATCCTTTGAAGGCTAGGACACACAGTACTTACGAAGTAGATTAAGTACCAAACGGGGTACTTAAGAAAATTCATGTTGTCATTGTTTAATAAACATCTTTAGCTAATAGCTTTCTGCAAAAGCTGGTTTAAGTTATGCTAGCTTATTCCTTTTTAATTGCAATTATATTGTTCGTATCTCCTAGAGGATTAACAATCCATTTTTATAATGGATAATAAAAGTAAATTCCTATTAGGTTGTCCCAAGTCTCTTTCGTTTTATAAAGAAATGACAGATGCACAACATATTTTGTTTTATGTTATTCTATATTATTTTACATTAAATTGGAAAAAGGTGGATCACACGTAATTCAATAAAATAATATAAAACGAAAAATGTTGTACATCTATTACTTTCTTATAAAAAGAAAGAAACTTTTGGAACAACCTAATATTTCTCTACTACGACGCTTTTACAGTGCTAAAATATTTGATAAAAATGTTAAGAAATTCTAATATTGATTTAAGCGTATCGATTTATCTGCTCTCCATATTTAATCAAACAGAAATTGTTAATTATGATTTCCACTTAAAAGCGGATTGCATATTATGAGGATAAATTATCAAATTCATCTCTAATATAGACATTAGAGAATCATTCATAGCCGCAATCCCGTTTACCGCTAACATTCCTGGTACTCAATAATTCATTAGGTGACTGCTTTAGCCGCACAGAATACACCTACAAATAATTAATCGCGATTAATATTCCATCGACTTTTGAAAATCCCTCATGTGATCTATTTCATGCGATGAGAACACGTATAAATTGAGATTGCGATCGACCATCCTCAGTCGGATAAATCGAGTGATTCAAATTATAACACAAAAAAAAGTTAAAACTATTTACATTATCTTTTTCAATTTTTATGTATTATTTGGCGGAAGAAACTTTGGTAATTGGTAAGTAAAGTTCACCTCCTTAATGTTAATGATTTTAATATGTTATTAAGCTCAAGGTTCTAAGGAATTTTCTATATATATATACATATACATAACTGTGTGCGTATATGTATAATATACGTATAACAACCAAAGTTCAGCTCTCAAGTGTACGCAAAACTTTTATGTTCATTTTACGCTATACCAGTATGTTTCATAAATTTGTTTGCTAACAGTATCGAAACACATAACAAGCAGAGGACGAGCTATTCATGAATTGTCTTGCCAGCGTGTACGCTCCCAATATTTTCTATTTGAGAAAACATACTTGTTGCTATTGCAACTACAAATATTTTTACAGTCGACGCTTTTGCCGTGAATCATTGGCTAACATGTAAAATCGAGAAAAAACATGGTTTATCGTGATGGAAATGTGGAAAACCGCAAAACAGATATAGAAGGGAAAATAAAGGAAAGGAAGGTAGATAAGTAGAAGCTTGGGGTCAAGTTTAATTCACTGAAACCGAGCTGCTTGTATTATCACAAAACAAAATTGCCAATACGTCATTTCCGTACTCTCGTCCTCGCGAAAATGGTTTTGCTTGTTAAGGAAAAACGAAGAGACAGGGAAGAGAGGAAAAAGCAGACGGAGAGCGCTTTTAAAAAGCTGGCGAACCGTGTGTTACCACAACGAGACACGCGATGCTATTTGTCGCTTTAAATTGTGCCGCAACTCGTTTTTGAGATCTTTGCCAGGGGCGCGTTAAAACATGCTGAAAATATATTTCTGGCTTTTCTGGGGTTTAACTGAAATATGACAAATAACGTTGTAAAACATATGTACTTATGACTTACAGAGTAATTGAGTGTACAAAATATATAGTATACAAAATAGCCAGCGATTTAGGGCTTTAAAAGATCAAAAGGAAAGAAAAGGAAAGAAAAGAAGAAAGATAATATGTTGTGGCAGTCTAAGTCGATCTAAGAAAATAGATAAAGGGAGGGAGGGGCAAAGCTAGTTAATCTGGAAAGAATCCAAGCGTCAATTTCAAGCATTTACAGAGAATCAAGCGGGCTGGTTAAAGTCGTGAGTTGAGCAATTATCCCGCGTTAGGGTCAATCAGGTTAGTCCCACGCGAAATTGATCCAACCATGCGAAAACGAGTGTATTCTGATTTCTGTCGCAGATACTTCTGGCTAGTGCAGTACCTACACGGTGGTTGTTGAAATAGCCGTTTCTCATCTATTTTCCCTAGCGCGGACATCATCCTTTGATTCCTTACGACTAACGAAGTTTTCGAAGATGTACGGCAGTTTGAGATTCTACTTGAAAATGATCATGATTGCGGTCTGTGTGCCGTCTGCTCTTCTTTTTGTCCTTCCGTTAAAGACTGGTAAGTTGATACTGATTAATTATGCGATCGAAACCATATATAATGGCTACAAAAATGCCGCTAATATAATATTCCTTCCTTCTTTTATCTGTCTGCCTCTCAGGTCGTTTTACTAATTACAATAAGTAATTTCGACTTCTTTGCGCTGTCTTTTAACGCATTCGAGACCGAAAGAAATTCATATCAGTCAGTAGGCAAGGGTATAATATACATATTTTATATATAACTTATGTAGTAATGTATATATCATGTTAATTTCATATTTTTTTGCGTAAACATTCCGTCATTTCCTTCCCGTTGCAGATATTTCGACGTTTAAGCGCTCGTTGAAGTCCATTTTACACTGCAAATGCAATGTACTACCGCTTAAGCGTCGACACAAGCAAAATAGCTCCCAAATCGCGAAGATTTCGTCGATTTTGACGAAAACTAACCGTCATTTCCTTCCCGTTGGAGACACTTCGACGTTTAAGTGCTTGCTAAACTCCATTTTACACTGTAAATGTTATGCACGACCGTTTCAGCGTCGAAACAAGCAAAATAGCTCGCAAATCGCGATGATTTCGTAGATTTTGACGAAAAGTAGCCGTCATTCCCTTCCCGTTGGATATATTTCGACGTTTAAGCGCTCGTTGAACTCCATTTTCCACTGCAAATGCAATGCACTGCTGTTTAAGCGTCGAAACAAGCAATATAGCTCGCAAATCGCGAAGATTTCGTCGATTTTGAGGAAAACTAACTGCCATTTCCTTCCCGTTGGAGGTATTTCGACGTTTGAGCGCTCGTTGAACTCTATATTACACTGCAAATGCAATGTTCTACCGTTTAAGAGTGGAACAAGAAAAATAGCTCGCAAATGGCTATAATTTCGTGGATTTTGACGAAAAGTAGCCGTCATTCCCTCCCCGCTGGAGATATTTCGATGTTTTAGCGCTCGTTTCATTCCATTTTACACTGCAAATGTAATGTTCTACCGTTTCAGCGTCGAAACAAGCAAAATAGCTCGCAAATCGCGAAGATTTCGTCGATTTTGACGGAAGCTAACTGTCATTTCCTTCCCGTTGGAGATATTTCAACGCTTTTGCGCTCGTTGAACTCCATTTTACACTGCAAATGCAATGCACTACCGTTTTAGCGTCGAAACACGCAAAATAACTCGCATATCGCGAAGATTTCGTCGATTTTGATGAAATCTAGCCGTCATTTCCTTCCCGTTGGAGACATGTCGACGTTTGAGCTCACGTTGAACTCCATTTTACACTGCGAATGCAATGCACTACCGATTAAGCGCCGAGACAAGCAAAATATCTCGCAAATCGCGAAGATTTCGTCGATTTTGACGGAAACTAACTGTCACTTCCTTCCCGTTGGTGACATTTAGACGTTTAAGCGCTCGTTGAACTCCATTTTACACTGCAAATGCAATGCACTACCGTTTAAGCGTCGTAACAAGCAAAATAGCTCGCAAATCGCGAAGATTTCGTCGATCTGGACGAGAACTAACTGTCATTTCCTTCCCGTTGGAGATACTTCGACGTTTAAGCTCTCGTTGGACTCAGTTTTACACAGCAAATGTAACGCACTACCGTTTCAGCGTCGAAACATGCAAAATAGCTTCCAAATCGCGAAGACTTCGTCGATTTCGATGAAATCTAGCCGTCATTTCCTTCCCGTTGGAGATATTTCGACGTTTAAGCGCCCGTTGGACTCAGTTTTACACAGCGAATGTAATGCACTACCGTTTAAGCGTCGATACAAGCAAAACAGCTCCCAAATCGCGAAGATTTCTTCGATTGTGACGAAAACTGTCATTTCCTTCCCGTTGGAGATACTACGACGTTTGACAGCTCGTTGAACTCCATTTTACACTGCAAATGCAATGCACTACCCTTTAAGCGTCGAAACAAGCAAAATTGCACGCAAATAGCGAAGATTTTGTCGATTTCGATGAAATCTAGCCGTCATTTCCTTCCCGTTGGAGTTATTTCGACGTTTGAGCGCACATTGTTCTCCATTTTACACTGCAAATGCAATGCTCTACCGTTTCAGCGTCGAAACAAGCGAAATTGGTCGCAAATCGCGATGATTCCGTCGATATTGATGAAATCTAGCAGTCATTTCTTTCCCGTTGGAGATATTTCGACGTTTAAGCGCTCACTGAACTCCATTTTACACTGCAAATGTAATGCACTACCGTTTAAGCGACGAAACAAGCAAAACAGCTCCCAAATCGCGAAGATTTTTCGATTGTGACGAAAACTAACTGTCATTTCCTTCCCGTTGGAGATTTCGAAAACGTTGAAACTGTGCATTTCCTTCCCGTTGAAGAGATATTTCGACGTATAAGCGCTCGTTGAACACCATTTTACAGTGCAAATGTAACGCACTACCGTTAAATCGTCGAAACAAGCAAAATAGCTACCAAATCGCGAAGACATCGTCGATTTCGATGAAATCTAGCCGTCATTTCCTTCCCGTTGGAGATATTTCGACGTTTAAGCGCTCGTTGGACTCAGTTTTACACTCCGAATGTAATGCACTACCGTTTAAGCGTCGAAACAAGCAAAATAGCTCCCAAATCGCGAAGATTTCGTCGATTTTAACAAAAACTAACTGTTATTTCCTTCCCGTTGGAGATATTTCGACGTTCAAGCCCTCGTTAAACTCCAATTTTCACTGCAAATGCAATGCACTACTGTTTAAGCGTCGAAACATGCAAAATAGCTCACAAATCGCGAAGATTTCGTCGATTTTGATGAAATCTAGCCGTCATTTCCTTCCCGTTGGAGACATTACGACGTATAAGCGCTCGTTGAACACCATTTAACACTGCAAATGTAACGCACTACCGTTTCAGCGTCGAAACATGCAAAATAGCTTCCAAACCGCGAAGATTTCGTCGATTTTGTCGAAAACTAGCCGTCATTTCCTTTCCTTTGGATATATTTCGACGTTTAAGCGCTCGTTGAACTCCTTTTTACACTGCACATGCAATGCACCACCGTTTAGGCGTCCACAACAAGCAATATAGCTCGCAAATCGCGAAGATTTCGTCGATTTTGAAGAAAACTACCCGTCATTTCCTTTCCGCTGGAGATATTTCGACGTTTAAGCGATAGTTGTAGACCATTTTACACTGCAAATGCAATGCTCTACCGTTTAAGTGACGAAACAAGCAAAATAGCTAGCAAATCGCGAAGATTTCGTCGATTTCGAAGAAATATAGCCGTCATTTCCTTCCCGTTGCAGATATTTCGACGATTAAGCGCTCGTTGAAGTCCATTTTACACTGCAAATGAAATGTACTACCGCCTAAGCGTCGAAACGAGCAATATAGCTCGCAAATCGCGAAGATTTCGTCGATTTTGAGGAAAACTAACTGCCCCTTCCTTCCCGTTGGAGATATTTCGACGCTTAAGCGCTCGTTTAACTCCATTTTACACTGCAAATGCAATGCCATACCGTTTAAGCGTCGAAACAAGCAAAATAGCTCCCAAATCGCGAAGATTTCGTCGATTTTAACGAAAACTAACTGCCATTTCCTTCCCGTTGGAGACATTTAGACGTTTAAGCGCTCGTTGAACTCCATTTTACACTGCAAATGCAATGCACTACCGTTTAAGCGTCGAAACAAGCAAAATAGCTCCCAAATCGCGATGATTTTGACGGAAACTAACTGTCATTTCCTTTCCGCTGTAGATATTTCAACGTTTAAGCGCTCGTTGAACACCATTTTACACTGCAAATGCAATGCACTACCGATTAAGCGTCGAGACAAGCAAAATAGCTCGCAAATCGCGAAGATTTCGTCGATTTTGACGGAAACTAACTGACATTTCATTCCCGTTGGAGATATTTCGACGTTTAAGCGCTCGTTGAACTCCATTTTACACTGCAAATGCAATGCACTACCGTTTAGCGTCAGAAACGCAAAATAACTCGCATATCGCGAAGATTTCGTCGATATTGATGAACTAGCCGTCATTTCCCTCCCGCTGGAACATGTCGACGTTTGAGCTCACGTTGAACTCCATTTTACACTGCAATGCAATGCACTACCGTTTAAGCGTCGAGACAAACAAAATAGCTCGTAAATCGCGAAGATTTCGTCGGTCTGCGGAAACTAACTGTCATTTCCTTCCCATTGGAATACTTCGACGTTTAAGCGCTCGTTGAACTCCATTTTACACGGCAAATGTAATGGACTACCGATTAAGCGTCGAGACAAGCAAAATAACTCGCAAATCGCGAAGATTTCGTCGATTTTGACGGAAAGTAACTGTCATTTCCTTCACGTTGGTGACATTTAGACGTTTAAGCGTTCGTTGAACACCATTTTACACTGCAAATGCAATGCACTACCGTTTAAGAGTCTAAACAAGCAATATAGCTCGCAAATCGCGAAGATTTCGACGAATTTGACGGAAACTAACTATCATTTCATTCCCGTTGGTGACATTTAGACGTTTAAGCGTTCGTTGCAAATGCAATGCAGTACCGATTAAGCTTCGAGACAAGCAAAATAGCTCGCAAATCGCGAAGATTTCGTCGATTTTGACGGAAACTAACTGTCATTTCCTTCCCGTTGGAGATATTTCGACGTTTAAGCCCTCGTTAAACTCCAATTTACACTGCAAATGCAATGCACTACCGTTTGAG
>NW_022884225.1:0-17423 GCF_011952255.1 Bombus vosnesenskii | reverse complement strand
TTGGAATTTTGGATAATCCCGCAACATTGTAACCTAGAGTCTACTATAGCTGTAATTGAACAATTGTAGTTATTCAACCCGATTGTAATTGTTCGAGAATTGTGATAAAGAGCTTGGGCTCGAGGCGACAGTCAGTCGCCGAACGTAGCCGCGGTCACGGGATGAACGCTTTGCCTAACAAAAGTATGGAGTAATTCTATAGCTCTCCTTAAAAGAAATATTTGTGGCGACACGCGACAGTAAACATTCCAACGGTTTCTGTCCCGTGGCTCGCCACGTGCAGACCCTATTCTTCGAGTAAGATGATTGCCAGATGTCGATGCGTCTCCGCAGTACATGTTCGGCTAGCCTGAGGGCCCGTTATAAATCTTAAGGTTTAGTTAACTAAAGTCCTTCAAACGGACAAACGGTCTTTGTCCCAACTACGGGAAGATAGGGGAGACATATTTTTCAACGAGCGGCGTCTCCCACTAACAACTTTCCCTCGAGGGCGGCTAGCATCCTTTTCTAACCACCAATATGGAGATTGACCAATTAGCAGCAACGTCAATTTCCCTTACTTTCTGAACGAAGGCTTTTCTCGACGAATCCGATGATCTCGTATCCTTAGACACACCCCGTTATAGTTTTCCTGTGTGGCATCCTCGGGACGGGAAAGGCATTCTCGCTCGCGATCTCATCGATCAAAGAGTAACGCTTTCGCGATCAGTGATCATTCTCAGACTTGGACTTTGTGAGTACGTTCTGTTGTCATCCCGTTGGCCGCGGATTCGTTATTTAGCCCGAGAGCATCGTCACTGGTGTCGCGAGTGCCGAACCGCCGTGATCAATTCTTAAGACTGTAATAATTCTATCATTGTAATAAACTACGCCTGTGTGTACCATATCAATGGCTAATCCTCGAGAAGATTCATTTGACGCCCACAACCCCATTTCCAGTGATGATCCGACATATATATATATATACTTATAAATATTTCATTCCCTGACACAATGTCAAGCAATTGTATCGAATATGTTTAATGTCGCAGAGAGCAATGGAACTAAATCCAAAAGAACCAACACTTATGTACGTGCTTGGTACTTGGTGCTATCAAGTTTCTGATTTAACATGGTATCAAAGAAAAATTGCATCTGTAATATTTGGAGAACCGCCATCTTCATCATTCGAGGAAGCTCTAAAATATTTTGAAACTGCAGAGGAAATTGATCCCAATTTCTATAGTCAAAATTTATTAATGTTGGGAAAAACCTACTTAAAATTAAATTAAAAAGAGCTAGCTACGAAATATTTAAAAATGGCCCTGGATTATCCTGCAAAGAACGAAGATGATCGAGATGCTAAACAGGAAGCGCAGAAGTTGTTAAAGAAATTTTAACAAACTGGACAGAAGTTATAACCTATTATATGATAAATTGGAATTGAAGGGATAGAAGGGATAAAGAAAAATTTAGAATCTATCTTTTAAGTAGAAGTATAAAGTTTATTTACTATAATGTACAATACAACTTATGTGTGATGAGCCTGTTATACACAACATCTATTTACAGTTCCCAAGTAAAGTAAGTAGTAGTTCCCATATAAAGTAGTTCCCAAGTCTAATTAGTTTAGCGATCAGGAGAGTATTCTTCTTCTTCTTCTTCTTGTTCATCTTCATTCGTATTCCTGGGAAACCTCTGAATTGCTTCTGCTTGCAAGCTGGAGAGCAACTGGAGATATGGACGTGTTCGAGGGTTGCCTGGTCTTCGCCCCGTCCTTCCCGTCAGATGGTATAAAAGGTAGCGATGCAGGCCAAATTCCGAGATGAATTGACCACATGGGCAAATAAAGCTCACCATAACGTAATTCTGTGGTAAATTGTCACGAGATTGTCTTCTGATGTGCAAGCTATTGTAACCAAGCGGGCACTCTCCCATCGTTTTGTTATAAGGCACGATCTGGAAAAATAAAATTAAGATAGGTAAATAAACAAATAAAATAAATAATTTCAAACAAATTGTTTGAAAAATCAGTGGAAGAAACGATTTGAAGGAAATAAAATACTTACTGCTCCAAGTGTGGTGAAGATGTATAAGGACGCTTTCAATCGCGAAGCGCTTCCAAACGTGAAGAACTTTCGAACTCGAAGTACTTCCAAATGCGGAGAAGAATCTGGAAAAATAAAATTAAGATAGATAAATAAAAAATAAATAAATAATAAATAGGGAAATAAAATAAATAATTTCAAACAAATTGTTTGAAAAATCAGTGGAAGAAACGATTTGAAGGAAATAAAATACTTACTGCTCCAAGTGTGGTGAAGATGTATAAGGACGCTTTCAATCGCGAAGCGCTTCCAAACACCAAGAACTTTCGAACGTCGAGAATTTTCAAACGTCAAGAACTTCGAAGCGTCAAGAACTTTCAAACGTTCTGTTCGATAGTCGAATTGGGAATGTGATCTCCGAGCTAGTTGTCGGGCTTATATAGACGCCATTTCGCTTCATGTTTGCCACCATTGCCTGGGTTAAGTCTCTTAAGGGGGCCCCCTTATTAACAGGCTGGTAAAGCCTAAGCAGTTGTTCATTTGTTTGGTGTATGAAACACGGTTTAAAGGACAGACGTATTGTGCAGCAGGTATGCGAAACCTTCTTAATTACGGAAAGTCCGAGAATGCTTCTGAGAATATACAATGACAACAGAGTTGGGGGAAAGTGCGATTCTTATTTATTTTTGCCCCTTTAATGAGGGTCATAACACCGGTCCGCACCTTTGTTAGACGGATCGCCCGTCCCGTTGACCGTGGCTACGTTGGGCGGCAGGCTGTCGCCCCGAGCCAAAGTTCACCGTCATGAATCCCGAACAGTTACCATCGGCTTGGATAACTGCGATTGTTTCATTACGGCTATAGTAGACTCTAGATTACAATGTTAGGAGGTTAGGAGGGGCCCCGGCGTCCTTTCGTCTCCGACATATTGAAACATTGAACGATACATTTACCATCGCCTTATTATTTCTTATGCATTAATTACACAATCGTCGTATTAAGTATATAGTAAGTACAGCAGAGAAATATTTGATCGATATAGTTGTCGGTCGCTTGAGCTATTCCGATGATTATATTGTAAATATCGTTGGCTTTGAATATATTTTATCATCAAGGGACAGCTTCTTATTGTTCGTATTTGGCGGAGGGTTACGATGACGAGTGGTAAACTCCTTCTAGGTAGGTTCAGGGAGAGGACAAGAGGTAGCTATATAATTCAAAAGCATTAATAGTTCCCGTTTTCCTTCTGCTTGAAAGAATGATTTATTGTCATTAGCCGATTTTGCGAAAATTTGTTGAAAAATTTGCGGCTAATTTTCCCTTCAAAGTGTTCCAAAAAAGTGAAAAATTGAAATTTCGAAAAACCCTCCCAGCGTTACCTGGGGAAAACTGTTACCTAACGAATGAACTTTGAGTTTTTGATTTCAGATGATGCAGCACCAAGTTATGAGCAATTCTACTTTTTTCCGAGACACGTCCGAATAATTACTGCCATTGCCGTATTTTTTAATATTTCTCCGTGAAAATTTTATACAATATTCTTCGAATGTCATACTTTAATGTACTATTGGTTTTAATAAAGAGTATCTACAGCCAATCTACCTAAAAAGTTTTGATAAATTCCCATATATCGCGTTATTTCTGTTCGTACTATACCAGGATGGACGGCATTCACTGTAACACCAGTTCCTATATGACATAAAAAATAATGCTTTATCGATTGTATTATTTATTCAAAAATAAATTTTATTTTCTGTTAAAATGACAAAACCTTTCAATTTATTTGCCAATTCCTTTGTAAATAAAATATTAGCTAATTTGCTCTGTGCATATGCTTCGCCAGGCTCATAGGTTTTCTCATTATTCAAATCGTCGAATTTAATTTTGCCACGCTTGTGTGCACTACTTGAAACATTTACAATCCTTGATGGTGCAGAATCTTTTAAAGTGTCTAACAATAAATTTGTTAGTAATAAGTGTCCTATATGATTCACACCAAATTGCAATTCAATTCCTTCTTGGGTATACATCTTAGGACATCTTATTACTCCTGCATTATTTATAAGAATGTGAAGCTTTCTTTTCTTGTGTTCTACAATGGAAACAGATAATACAAATTATGCTATAGATCTATTGATTTAGATATAATAAGTTCAGGAAGAATTTCTTCCCAATTTAGTATTCAAAAATAGATGAACACTTTATACATATAACAAAGCTATGTTATTTCATTTCATTTCATACTCTAACATAGGATATGGTATATATCTTTCTTAAATTGCTCTGCAAAATCCCTAATACTTTTTTGAGATGCTAGATCACATGGTCTACAATAAACATATTTATTGCTACTTTCTACTACTATGTCACGGCGTGTCTAAAAAAATGATCATTAATTTTATAAGGTTTTGAAACAGCCGCAAACATTTTTCTAAATAAGTAAAACTGCACCAATAATTAACGGCAATTTTTTAGAAATAATCAATAGCATTAATTATCAATAATTTAGTAAAACATTGTACGATTTGTTTTTTCCTTCAAGTAATATACAATGTAAACGGCATAACTGAATTTGTAACAATTCAATCATGAAACAAATATACAATAGATTTTGATAATATTGATTAAAATGCAATAGTCCATTTCTATATATTATAATTTTTCTTAGTTTATTGTCATTGTTAATTTATATTATTTTAATCATAATTAATCATAATTCATCATAATTAATTCGGATTCTGTTTCGAATACATGTCAAGTCATGGATATGGATGATTCAAAATAAAGAGCGAAATTTAATACTCAGAAACGTGTAATGTATTTATCGCAAATATAAAATTCTATACTTTATATTTTATATAATTGATCGTATTTGATCGTATCAGACAGTAACAGAAAATAGATGAAGACACACACACACGCGCGCACACAACATCTTTACGATAAATCGAATTGAAAATATCGAGTTTTCAGTATCGAATCTGTCAATGCTGTTAATGTTTGCGTACTTTATTCGATTCTCATCTGACGTGGAATTTTCTAATTTTGCTGTCAGAATTACATCTGTCATAATTAATCAAATCTGAACACGTTGTATATTGTACAAATTTTTTATTTTTTTCTGTAAATACTATAATTTAATATGTCGTTACGGAGAGCGTTATTCGTTATCAGAGATATAAAAGTATTACAAAGAACGCTTATTCATAGAAGATTTCAATTCACACATTTCAAAGGTTTGGAATTATATCTAAGCACGATTTTATTTTTTATTACTTTTCTATTATTGCATAAGATTTTTAAACTTCGTTGCAACCAGAGAAATTTTCTAATTTTAGTCGATATTAGCTTTAACTTGATAATCTGACCGCTTGCAAATTGTAAGTGCAATGTTAATATTAATGATCTGAGGTGGTATGGTGATAGGTGCGTAAGGAACTACTCTTGGTGTTTTTAACGAACAATAGTTTAATTAGAACTAATCAACAATCAGAGTTAACAATTAACAACTAACAATTACACTTAACAGACAATAGGTAACAACTAACAAATAACGATAGACACCGAGAGATCATTCGACGCGTTGCTATGCAAATAGTACCGAGGAGTTACACATTTAATGGCGCAAGACAGACTGACTCTGCTTTTGTTTCGGATCGCGCAGATTCTTCCCTTCGTAGCCCATCGATATCCCCCATTTGCGTGCATTCATTAGATGTGCCGCCAGTGCTGGCACGTGTATGCTCTTCCGAGAATTCGGCGGAAAGAGTGTGAAGATATCGATGGTACATTGGGCACGTCGGTGTTGCGCTTTGGCGGCGTCGCGCTTTGCATCCGGAGCCGTTGAAAAGTTCCGTGGCCCGTGCCGCCACAGTACCCCCTTACCAGTGATAACGCTATATAAATGAAAAATGTATAAATGTTACAGGCAAGGGTGCACGTTCGCCGGCTCCTAACGCCTATCCGAGACCCGCCTGAAACCAATCAGGAAATCGAACTCTCCTGCCCGCGCGTGTGGTGTGATGAACTCTTGAGTCCCCTTCGCTTTGTTCGTTTCGGGCACCGGGCGGTATTGTTACATTGCGCTTTTCCGTGCTATGGTGTTCAATATTATCGTTAAATAGAAATGCGGGTCTATGGACACTATTACGTTTTTATTATTTATTTTAATAGTGAAGGTCTTTTTTCCTCGCTCTATAACCTGATACGGCCCGTCGTAGGGTGGTTGTAAGGGGTCTCCGATGGCGTCGCGACGCAGAAATACATAAGGCGATGTTTCGAGGTCGCGGAACACGAAGGTTCTCTTTTCGCCGTGTCGCGTAATTGGATGAGGCCTGATTTTTCCTATTCGGTCTTTTAGGCGACTTGCGAATTCCGAATTGGCCTGTTGTTTAGTCGGTATAAAAAATTCTGCCGGCAATCGTATGCCGGTGCCATAAACCATTTCGGCTGCCGTCGCGTTTAGGTCCTCTTTAATAGCAGTTCGTATGCCTAATAGATCTATCGGCAAGATATCCACCCAGTTGCTCGTATCGTGGCATTTGATTGCTGCTTTTAGTTGTCGGTGCAGGCGCTCTACCATCCCGTTGGACGCGGGGTGATAGGCTGTCGTGCGCAAATGTCTGATGCCGAGCAACCGGCATAGTTCGTTAAATAGGTTCGACTCGAACTGGCGTCCTTGATCGGTCGTTATTTTTAAAGGCACGCCGAAACGAGATATCCACGTGGAAAGGAGAGCCGAAGCGACGGTTGCCGCCTCCATGTCGGCGATGGGAATGGCTTCGGGCCAACGCGAAAAACGGTCGATACACGTTAGACAATATCGGTAGCCTTTTGAATATGGCATCGCGATAATGTCTATGTGTAAGTGTTCGAAACGGCCCGCTAACTCTCCGAATGTTCCGACGGGTGAGGATACGTGCCTGGTGACTTTACATTGTTGACACGGGATACATTGTCTTGTCCAATTTCGAAATTTCGTCCAATTGTACGAATTTGGACGAGCAGCTGTATATAACAAACCGAAATTCCGAACGCCTTATCGCGTGTGACCGTCCGGTCAGCATCCGTTCTCAGCCGCCTGAGTGGCATTCGATCACTCCAGCCGTTCTCCGAATTTTACACTAAGTATAAACAAAACCTTCTCCCACTCCAACGAATGGAAGAATATAAATGCACCCTTCAAAATCATCCAGTCAGTCTAAAAAAAATTCTTAACTAATCCAAGTATCGAAAGCGTATCATCGCGAACCGAAAAAATTGTATAAATTGAGTAAAAAATAAAAAGAACTTCATCTCCTTTTCGGAAATTAACAAGTTCCTTATTTTTACCTTAATTTTACACGACAAGAGCAACGTCGAAAGAGACGGCGTAGCCAGCCGCTCTCACGAAACTCGCTCGCTCCAAGAATGCCGTGGCTCTCTTTTTCGTCCGCGGTCACCCTTTGTCCGTGAATTGGCATTAAGCCGCACCCCGATCTGTGCGCAGATCGTTTTCCACTGCGAACACTGTAAAGGGCAATTGTACGTCGAGTCGTACGCGGAAGCCTTTATCCCGCGGGTTACATTATCGCAGCCCGTGGTTTCCGTATACTCGCCCTATAGCGAGCCGCGTTAATTCCAATTTATTCGCCCTTTCGAAACGTGGCTCGAAACTTGATCCGTCTTATGCTCGCCAGTCTTTATCCTCGATACGAGAGATCGATCGACGTATTGCACGTATTCGTCTCTTTTAAGCCGCCAAAGTAGCCCCGCCAAAGTAGCGCCAAAACCCCGATCATTTATCATTTAATATATATCCTACGTTTCATCGTTCTTGCATTGTTTGGTTCCTCGACGTTGCACTAATCGGAGCAGATGCAAAGTGTTGGATAATCGATTCGAGATAATGGGATCTCGAGCGACAGGCGTCGTAGAGCCAAGGACAACCATGCCCGGACAGTGTCACGGTTACGAGCGCGAAGCCTTTTAATCGTCTTTCGCTCGTAATATGCGCTCGTACGCGCGTATTACGCCGATCCCGACACCGATCACGATCGATCGCGAGATCGCCAAATTAACGCTTAAAGCGACCTTCCAATCGCTACGTTCGGATCGCGTCGTCGGCGCAGGTACCGCAGTCGAGGTTGACACCTCCTCCTTCGCTCGTCTCGTCGTTTCTTGCTGGATCGCGAGAGAAAAGGGCTGATATCCTCTGAAACGCGCGACGCGGCATCGAGTTGTACCTCGTCGCGTTCTACGTATATCGACGATCCGTCAGAGAAGAACATCGGGAGTCCTCGATCGCACTCTCTCGAGCCGTCAAGCCACTCACACCCGCTTTTCGCTCGACGCGCTACCCAGAGAAATTAACGAAAATAGAGGTAACCGATCGAGCGCGTTTGCGCTTACGCCAACGAGGAGAATCTCTCGAAAAGACGAATCGATTCTTTAAGAATACGGACAAACTGTGTTTCCGGGTTTGCCTTCGGCGTCGCTGGACCTTACGCGGAGATCGTTCCGCGGCAACGACGATAAATCCTATGCCCTGGCGGATTCCCTAGTTTAGCCTGCGTGGGTCTAGCGAATTATCCGTCTTTTTTGTCGAGAGTCGCGATCCCCGGCAACGAGGTTGCAACCCGCTCGAAATCGTTGCCGTTATAAATTGCGTAGCGATAGGAAGACATCGATTCGTCGATCGAATCGAGGGGATGTAACGTCTGTGCGCGCATTTAGTTTCTAGAATCGCCAACGACATGTTTATTATCGACGGTTTCTTATTTAAAACGGTCGTTAACGAGACACCGTTTACCTACGACCGATCTAGTCGCATTTACATCGAGTTGCTTTCCGTGGTTCGAACGATTCGAATTCGTACAGCCGATTTACCGGATATTATCGACGACCGGACCCCGAGGCCCGAAATTACGAGGGTCGACAGCCTGATGATAACGCGTCGCCATTCTTCGGGCGTATTTCGATCGCTGTTAATCCGGCCTCGTTCTGCGAGCTGCAATCCGATCGAACTCTCGACGGAAAAATCCTCGACGAGTGCGTCTCCGATCGAGACGACGCGGCGACGACGACGTCTGGAACGTCGAATCCCCCTGCGATCCTTAACGACTCGACACACGCGAGAACTCGAAGCGGGAGAGTGGAACCGCGCCGGATCGGGATCGGACTACTCTTAGGCCGGATATGCAGGCTTTATTTGCCCGTGATAGAGGAGTTGCATAAGGAGAAGGCGAGTGCACGGACGGCTGGTGGGAGCGATGAAGCGGTGCGAGAGGGAGAAGCTAGGTTTTGCGAACGTGGACGAGCGAGAAGGAACGAGAAGGGAGGGTTAGGTCGAGCAGGTCGTTGACGGTTGGAGGATGATGCCGTGTGGTCCCAGAATCGATCCCGGCCCGCCACCACCCCGGCGCCGCAACCGCCAAGCGTCGGCTAACTAGTTCTCGCAGATGTACGCGAGTACGTATAACGGCGCACACTTGCGCGACACGGGCTTACCTCTCCCCATCCAGCGCCGCTCCAACGACCGCTTCTCATTCTCATCCACTCTCATCCACTCCGATCTACCGACCTTCTCGTCCTTCTCTCCTTCGCCCTCTCCTACGCCACTCTACGTTCCGCTCTACGCTCCCGTCTGCGTTTCGGTCTACATGGTGGCCAAGCCTCGGCCGAAACCTAGGCCACCATGTACCGCATACGATACGAACGTATCATCGTCGTCGTCGGATCACCGAGAGAGCAGGCTGCTGTCGCGCACAGGCACGCTACGACGCACAGCGTTACCCTCTTCTCTCTGCGAACGCTGACACCGCGTCGTACCGCTGTTGCACGCGTGTCTGCCAACTCGCGCGAAAGCCGGGTACCAAGCACAGACGTGGCGCGAATCGTACGCCGTGCTCGAAACGCCGAGCGAAACCAGGTTTCGTCGGAGCTCGCCGCCGCTTCCTACTTTGGATGGAAATTTCCGCCGGGTCCACCAGGTTCGAGCGTCGAGCCGAGAAACGAAAACGCGGCACGCTCCATACGAAAGAATCGGATGTACGCGAGAACGTAAACGAAAGGATCTGCTCTCCCGGGAACGAGCACGGCGACTTTCTTCGGAAATTTACAATTTTGATGCGCGGCGTTGCCTAGCGAAGCGATCACGGTGTCGGTGTTCGAGGCGGGCTTTCTCCGTCTTCCGCTCGTATTCCGCGCTCGCGATCGTTCACGGTCCGTCGCCCACGTCCGCGAAACTCCCTCGCCACCGCTGTTCGCTTCTCGCGAACGTCCGCGCGCGCGCCCCTTCTTTTCGCAACGTTCCAAACGTCCCGTGCTGTCGCAAAAATTACCTCGTTGCAAAAAGACACCGAGTTTTATCGCGACCAGCGGCAGAACGAAGGAACCGATCCGCCGCGGTGCCTACGTGCTCTGGACGCCGTTAGCGAGCGCTCGCGCGGGCCTGCGTTGTTGTGAATATAATCGGACGAAGAATCTTATTCGATTTAATTTCGCGATGCTACAGCAAACCGTGTTTCTTCGTCGAAGAAACGCTCGCGGTGCAGAGCAAACAAATTTTCACCAACTTGGATGTTTTCCCCTTATTTTTCCTTTTTTCTCCCCGAGGGACCATTCGTCGAGAAGACAGCAAGCAACGGCTGTTCATTTTCGCGAATCCAGCGAGGATAATTACGGATAAAATCTTGAGAAACAGTCGCTAAAAAATGACCGGTCCCAAAGGGGGGAAGGATAGAACGGGAAAACGGATGTACGGGCACGCTAGCGGCCACGGTTTCACATAAATCACCGGAGGTGAAAGAGCGGGAGCAATCGGGCCGAATATCGTATTTAGCTCTATCCGGCAAAGATTTATTTACGAAGTCGAGCTAACCACCGACGATACGTTTCCTTAAATCGCAGTGCCGCGTGGATACAAGCCTCCCGTTCCACGATCTTCCACTCCGTGTTCGCGCAGAAAGCGTAGAAAGCGTAGAAAGCGAAGTTTGAAAAATTCGCGCATCTTTGGCGAACGGCGAAACGAACGTGCGGTCGCGGAAAAGAAAACTATTAAAGGAACGAACGAGTAGGTGGATGGGCGAGCAGAAGAACGGGTAGAGAGAGAGAGAGAGAGAACAGAACGAACGAATAAATTAACGTTTCGAAGACAACGGGACGAAGACAATGGAACGAAGAGAGTCATCGGGATGTTTGAAACGCTGCGAGGATCTCTGAACTATTTCGCTTCTAACGAGTGAAAGGAAAGGAGAAGAAGCTTGCGCGCTAACTAGACGAGAGAAACAATTGGAACTTTCACGCTAAATAGGAAACGATTTTGCCTAGAATCGCAAACGAACACCGTTTCGATCCTTTAACGGGGGTTGTATCGATCGCGCGACCTGACACCTGCGACTTCAATGGCGAGAAACGAGAAGAGTTGGAGCAACTGCTCCACGAAATTTTTGTAATTCTCGTTTCCAGCGTCTAAATACGCGCGACGGTGCACAACGAAGCGTGCAGGAAGAAAGCCGACAGACGGAATCGCGTCCCCCTTCCGTTTCGAAATACAGCGGTGGCGGTAGAAACGTAACGGCGAGGCAGAAACTGTCGACGAAAGTGCGAAAGATCGCGTCTGATTTTTTCGACGAGCGACGCCTCTCTCTCTCTCTCTTTCTTTCTCTTCGCTTGGATTTTACGATGCGCCCGCGCCCTCTTCTCTCTGTCTGTCGAGAGAAGCGGGGGCAGAGAGACCGCGCCAAGTCACCTGTAATTTCCGGCCGAGAAGTAGCGGGTGGCGCCGCCCATCTTCCGCGAACGGCTTCTTAAGTCTTCTTGACCGTGGCGAGATTTTTCGGACCGCTGGTTGCTTATTTACGATGACGATCGAACTCGTTAACGCACCGAGCACACCGTACACGCCACTCGAATTCCAAATGGCCGCTCTCCGCGGAGCAAGTTAAGCTTTATCGAGCCCGATTGAACTTTGTAGTCGCTCGTGCTCATCTTTCGTAGCCTGTCTCTCGCGGTGGGTAAATACCGCCCTTACGATCTCTTTCCTTCTCCCGTGTACGCGGCTACGCGATAAATTTGATATTTCGTAGTAGAGCAGCGCCGATCGCGAACAGTAGCGAAGCTTTATCGCTTGCGAATGAACATCGTCGAATATTTCGGCGTAATACGGTGGCAAGATTTTTCGGTTTATGCGTTCGTAGTGGCGCTAATATTCGACGGAAGAAGGAGATGAGACGGATCTAGCACTTGCCAGCTTATTCGACCAATTCGAATCGTATCCGACAAAGGAGATGACCATCGCAATCGACTCCCCGAAAGATACGCAGATGGGAGAAGGCCGAACCCAGTTCTTTACGTTCTTTCGTCTTTAAACGAGAGTTGTCTGAAAGTGATTAGGTTTCTCGTCGTTTAAAGATTCGAGGCCCCTCGCTAGAAAAACGAATTGAACGCGAATGACACCGTTCGAAAGATTCGTCTTTACGAGGCAAGAAGCGCCTGGCGTCGGTTTACAAGGATATCGAACTGCGTCAATTATCGTCGGTGTGTCCAGAGGAGCGATGGTATTTACCGGGCGAGCCGGGTCGATCGCTCGGTTCAATAAAATTCTCGTTAAGGGAGAGATAGCGAGGTGTAGGCGAGTCGGTGACGTGGCACATAGCCAGTCGGTGTGTTACTACGAAATTACGAAGCAATTTCGCAGGAAATATATTGGGAAATGATTTCGACGCCGACATCGAAAGTATCTATTACACGACTAACGTTACCGTTACACGAGACCAAGCTTGTACGGATTATAACGACGAGGTTGATGTCGCGTTGAGCCTGTATCGTCGGACACCTGCCACGAGCAGATTGACGTAAGCAGGCCAACGTCGATTATAGGAGATGGTATTACCGGCGGTCACACAGATTTTCCTACGAATCGTCGGTCTCGTATTTGCGATTTCGTAGGTATCCTGCCGAGGAGGACAGCCAATTTAAGGACAAGCATATTGGCTTCGAATCGAGGCGAGAATTCGTTCGGCCCGAATTTGCTTCGAATTTGCTTCGAATTTGCTTCGAATTCGCTTCGACGAAGATTTTCTATCAAATTATTCGTGTCGTTCGTATTCGAGTTCCTTTCCCAACGTTCCACGCAGGGAAATTAAAAGGGACGATCTGAAAAAAGCAGAGTAAACTGGAGTAGCTTTGACCTGTATACCAGGTTCAAAAGGTAATTCAAACGTTTCGGTGTAGTTACATGTTTAATTAAGGAACGGTTAACCGGAATATCTTTGTAATTGAAAAGCATTGAATTCCGAGTAAAGTTGGCGAGCAGATTTCAGCTAGTTGAAGGGTCTTAAACGAGGTCGAAAATTCCACTAACGGCTATCTTGGAACCCTCGATGAAAAGGATCCGTGGAGTAATGATTTTCCACAAACTTTATTCGGCATGTCCCTCGTACACGATGACGTAAAGCGACCAACCATCGTGATTAACTCAAATACGGCGGAAGAAGAGAAAGAAAAAGAAAAGTATCGTGGAGAAAAGGTAATACCATCGTAACCGTCGTAAACTGTTGGCAGTTGTCGCCTATCGATGGTACGTTGATCGGGCCGGTTGTACGCGGAAGCTCTTTATCGACGGACTCGAAAGAACCTTCACATCCGGCGATCGCTAAGCAATTTAAGTTTAGCGGAAAATCCATTTCTCTGGCGAAGAAAAGAGTGCGAGCTTGCGGCGCGTGGAATATATTAACTGATTTATATCCCGGGATTTAATAACCTGGCTACGTTGGGCCGGAGTACAGAGGCTCTCAATTACAGTCGGGACAGCGTCGTTAATACAAAAGGAGGCTCTTACGGTCTATAGATGGCGGGCCTTATCGTTGGCTCTCTGCCACCAGCAGGTTTCAGCGACGCTGCCTCGATATATCGATACAACCCCCATTGGGTGAAACGACAGCGGGCTGGATGCTGTTTTTTCGCTACGGTCGGACCCGCGCTCCCTGTCGCGAAATGATTTTGCGTCACGATGGTTTCGCGTCGGTTGTTTGCGCGCCGTTTCGTTACATTCCTGTGACTATAACGCTTGGTTACGAGTCGAAAAACGTTTCGTTTCCCGCTGATCTTTGCACGAGTAGGCATTTTTCTATTTTTCGACAGTGGATAGTTTTTAGAAGTTTCTATACGCGAACATTCGTTGATTTATGCAACGTCGTATACGTATTGTCGTTGCTTGGACGCTGGTTTGCTGAACAGCGCGACGTTTTTTCCATCGCGGGAATCGCACAGACGCGTAAAGCGAAGGCCACCTTGGTATTACGTATTCTCTTTGAGAAACGTGCAAGCAGAATAGGAGAAAAACGGCACGAGACGCGTTGCAAGGCGCGAGTTGATATACTTGTACGTATAGCCAGAAGCGGAAGGAGTATTCGCTGAGACACGAGTTTCCAAGACTGACCGGGGCACTCGTCGCGTCTATTTCGCAGGATCGTTTTATTTTAGAAAACCCGGTCTCGCCGTTCTCTCCAGGCGGCGCCCGTAACTTTTCGCAAACTCTGTTGCCAAATTCCTGGCGAAGAGATGGAAACACGGGCGGCTGGATAGCGCGGTCCACGGGGAAAATTTTGTAAGAAAGAAATTTTTTAACAGGAGTCGGCCAGATTTTTTGCGCGCACCGATTCTGCGTCTCCAGTGCGAATTTCCGCGAAATTTTTCACGCGTGTGTATAAAAGGACGACCCTGGATGAAACGGGGCCGCGTATTTCGCGTAACGTTATTTGCTCGCCGTAGGGTACTTGCAAACAAACGCGTATTTGCCCCTTCATTACATTCGTTTGGCAACAACGTTGCCGTTGCAGTTCTCCCCCCCCCCCTCATCTGCGCATGGTTTTTCACGTGTTTATCACTGGCGATTTATGTTCCGCGTTGATTAATTTTTCAGCAGAAATGCAGCGACCGTTCCGAGGCAGGCCGCTCGAATATTCGCTGGTTTAGCTCGGGCGAACGCCGAAGATTCGTTTCTGCCGAGCTGCAACGGCAAACAGGTCGTTAAGCCTTTAAGTTCAGGCCTCGAGGGTACAGAGCAAACTCACGGCTGTTCGCTCGCCGCGCGTTCCAATGGCAACGACGATCGGCAACGCAGCGATTAGGCATCGCGACAACGCGCGCCGAAACTTGGATCGGCCAGACCAACCACTGCGAAAGAAATTCTCTTTCCGTAGGATTCTCGAGAGGGGTCGGATTTCGATCGCAATCGCTATCCAAAATTGCGCGTCACTGGTTTACAAACGGTTCGAACGTAACAGCAGCTAGCTGTAAAATCGACGACTTGAAATCCGCTAACTAGTTTATTTTCGCACGACGGTGGGGCGATGCCCCGGTTAGCGAAACTCCCTTTCCCAATCGTTGATCAGTGTACGTCATATTATACGACGGGTTATTTACCGAGGTTACGACGCTCGCTCGATCGCAGTAGCTTCGGCGCACGCGAGCATCGCGACGCTCGCGGCTCGGGGCTCGGGGCTCGGGGCTCGTGGCTCGCGTGCCGCTCAAATTAGTCAACAGTCAACCTTTTGATCTTTCTTCTCGCGTTCCGATGCATTCACCGATATTAAAATCGGAAAATTTCCATTTCCATCCGCTTTCCGCGGCTCCACCAACTGTATTAATGTCTCGTGTTACAAACCGTACGTCCGATTTGCTCTACCATCGAATCACTCTTTCATCTATCTCTTCGTATTCGACGCTGAATTTGTATTTTCATGCGGATTACGCGGTCCAGGGAATGTTGGTCGTTCCGGTTTTTACTTATTAATTGGAATTTAGAAATTTCAAAGTTATCGTAGACATCTAGAGACGGGTTGTTCGGAGATCTCAAAGTTTCCAAAGAGAACGAAATTCGGCCAATCTAACTGCTCGGGTTAGGTCGTTTGAATTAAAAAAAATCTGCACGTTCGATTTCCAGATAAATAAAATTTTTCGAATGCGATTCGCAGCGCGAAATTCGAGCAGCGGCTATTCGATACGATAATTGCACGATATAGAAGGGGTTTGTAACGCGCGCAATGCTTGCGTAGAATCTCGACGATAGGTACGCGGTATTTGTCGACTAGCTATAAATATCGAACAGTTCGACTGGCTGCGCGAAGTAGCGAGTTTCCACGCACGAGCAATAACGTTTACAATATATTTCAACTAACGGCAAATAGCGGTAATTGTACGCCAGCGCTTTGCCACAGCGATCGTGCGATAGCCAGGGGTACGTACGGCTCGTTCGTATTCACATTCGTGAAACTTAAATTCGGATCGCGCGAATGGCGAATCGAAACAGATCGAATGCGAGACTTCGGGGGGGAAAACGATCGATCGGAGGGTATTCTGACTAATTCTCGGACTAATTCTCCGACTGATTCTCGAACGATGCCGCTCGAACGTGGACGAACCGTGCTAATGGACGATCTAATTTGCAGTTATCTGTTAATCGGTTTAAAACGCTCTATATTTAACCGGGCATTCTATTATACTTGGCTGTTTCATTCGCTAATTTTTCATTTCATCTCGGCCCAGCCGGCACATCGTCGTTCCATCAGTCGCGTCGATCGAGCGAGCGGAATTTAAATTACCCGTATAATCCTCGAGCGGTATCGCGGCTCGTTAAAATTACACCGACAGATTTATTTGCCGCGCGTTTGACACTAGTATTTGTATTGTATTGACTAGTATTTGTTTGCAACTACCAATTTTTAGCATTTCGTTAAAAATATTTCTTGGCAACAGCATCGTATGAAATATATTAGGTTGTCCGAAAAATGTCTTTTTTCGCAAACGTGGTTTTTACAATAAAACACCTCCGTACAAACGTGAACCCAAGTCTGTGAAATGTCTCGTCGTTTATCTCAATAGAACAAAATGGATCGTACGTAATGCGACAAAACGATATAAAGCAAATAACATTGTGCGTCTATTATTTCCTCATAAACAGAAAGAAACTTTTCGGATAGCAATCAAAGAACTCGTATAGCGTATCTCTGTGAAGAAAACTTGCAAAGGATCGGTTTAACGTCTTAGGTACGATTGAATTTTGTGCGGGGACGTTCCTTCGTGGGGCAGGGTTTGACGCGAACTACGCGTAAACGATACTGCACCGCAATATGTGGCGGATAATGCTGTTCTCTACGCAAGCACATTGGATAATTAAATGTTAACTTTTCTTAAAGGTATGATACATATACGTGAACTTTAATAATTTACTTTAATAATTAATAATACAATTGAGTGTGATATATTTTAAAGCAGGGCAAAGCACATACACCCACGTCACAATTTTCACATTCAAGGGAGCTAGTGCTTTTCAAATTGTTTTTCGTTTTCTATTTTCTAGCGACATTTTTAGGTTAAAAATTGTAAAATATTGTAAGGATGCGGATCGGAATG
>NW_022884224.1:0-25069 GCF_011952255.1 Bombus vosnesenskii | reverse complement strand
CATATAACGTATTACGTTATAACGTTATAACGTTATAAGATATAACGTGATACGTTATAACGTTATATCATAAAACGTAATACGTCATAACGTCGTCCCATATAACGTAATACGTTATAACGTCGTACCATAAAACGTAATACGTTATAAAGTTATATCATGTAAAGTAATACGTTATAACGTTATACCATATATCGTTACATACATCGACACTCTGTGTTACCACAGATTTTATACGAAATAGTGAAATTGGAAATTGAATACTGTATTCAGAGTTAAAATATAATGCTATATGGAAATGAAATAGCACTTCAAAGACTTGATAGATTTCGTTAATAAAATAAAGCAAAATAAATCTTTAATTCACTCACTACGAATTTATGGTATTGATTAAAATCAATGAATGTAGAGTTACTTCCGGTTAAGGGTATAACTGTTATAAATTAAGAGCATAATTACATTGAATTAATGGGAAAATGTTGTTATAAATTATTGGTATAACTGTTAAGAATTAATGATGTAATTGTTTTAGATTAATGGCTTAAATGTTATAAATTAATGGCTTAGAAGGTATAAATGAATAGCTTAAATGTTATAAATTAATAGTTTAAATGTATAAAATAACAGTTTAAATGTTGTACATTATTGGCTTAGATGTTGAAAATTAATAGCTTAAATGTTATAAATTAATGGCTTAAATGTTATAAATTAATAGTTTAAATGTTATAAATTAATGGCTTAAATGTATAAAATAATAGTTCAAATATTGTAAATTAATGGCTAAGATGTTGTAAATTAATAGCCTAAATGTTATAAATTAATAACTTACATGTATAAAATAACAGTTCAAATGTTGTAAATTAATGGCTTAGATGTTGTAAATTAATAGCTTAAATGTTATAAATTAATAGCACAAATGTTTTTGACAATTGTGGATCTTTGAAGCCGAAATAATGTTATAAGAACACTAAATTTATACTGAGGATTAATATTAAAATAGTAATCTATTTATTTCATGGACGATTTCTTATATATTCATCGATACACACTTGTGCGCGTCTCAGCACTTTCTTCTATACCCGACTGTTAACCGACTGAACAGTTTACATTCATCTGTTTTCGAGACGCCGCGCACACACATACATCCACACGCTGATATTCACATACAAGTATCTCTACTACACACTTAACCCAGTCCAACACAGAAAATTATACATATCTCAACAAATGTTATAAATTAATAGTTTAGACGTTATAAATTAATTGCTTATACGTTATATATTAATGGCTTAAATGTTATAAATTAATAGCTTAAATATTATAAATTAATTTCTCAAGTATTGTAAATTAATGGCTTAGACGTTATAAACTACTAGTTACAATGTTGTTATTTGATATTTTTTTTATTTACCTTTATATTTAGATTCTTCTTGGATGTTCACTGTCCGGAATTTCAGGCACGAAAGAGCTCGCGCGCGACTTCCGCGTTCCTTATATATCTTGACAAGGTGTCGAGATGTCAATCAAACGTTAACGATCTCTTGACATAGCAAAGGACGGGTTTTCCATTATAACAAAATCAAATTGAACAATTTCTTAATTTTTATCGTAAATTGGAGCCTTCGACGATTTAATACGGTATCCATTTTTATCATTTTAATAGTTTCTACAAGCTAAGACTAAATTCACACCTCCTTGATACTAGTTTTCGACTATCAATTAGTTTGAACAAAAAGGGAAAAGAGCCTAACGGCAGTCGATGACGTTACTGTGAAATATGTTATGGTATTTAAATAATCAGCCGGATAAAATTCATATTAATCATTATATTATATTATCGATATTCGTTCATTTACTCGTGCTAATTACAAAATAAAATGTTCTTTTTTCTTGAATAACACCTACATCACCGTCTGCGATATTTAAATTTCTTATTTAATGCTTATTTAAAAGTCCGGTACCTTTTTAATTCCTCTCAAGTTGAACGAGTAAATTTACTCGTTATAGTTGTAACATAAAATGGCTATTTTCTTCAATACCACTTGCATCGCTGTACGTGATACAAATATTAATTATGTATCGAATAATATGTACCAATTGGCTATACTCGCGGTTAGGTATTTCTTCGCTTGATCTATCAAGAGATCTATTAGGCTATTAGGGAAACACTTATTGATTCCTCAAAGATGTATCTTAACTTAAATCTTAAAGATTAACTAAATGATTATATTTGATTAGTATTCGACAGTGTCTATCATATTCAGCCATCTTCTTTTATAATTGATACTGCTCGGATCAATTATTTTATAATAAATTGCAGATTGTGCCACGGTATATTATAAGATATTTGTCCATAGCTCTTTTTTTTCTAATTCATTGATTTTATTATTAGTCTCGTTGGTTTTTCCTGTGAGTATCTGCAGTACGTACATTTCCATTATGCCCAGATTTTTAACATCGTTATACGAATATGTGCGTGTTCTAGCAGTAAACATTGGTTTCGTTAAAATGAATGTAAGTAAACTTGGAATTATAATTGTAATTGACAACGAAGATGATTAAGAGCGTGGTTACACTTAATAGTGTGCATGATATTATCAGAAATTGTGATTGTAATTAACAATAATTCAAACAAAATTCAAAGAATTGAAATTGTTAGGGAAGAGATACATTTACACTGTACATGAGAGTGTGTGTGTAAGGGTTAGAGGGCGTCAAGGTCTTAGTGGAGACAAAAGACTGTTGCCAGATGTTAGAAGAATCTAGGATAGTCGGTTGGCGACCAGCGTGCGTGCAAGACGTTCTTCAGGGTGGAATATAGATGTATAACTGTTGTGTGGGAAATATAGTCAACTATTTGTATTCCCAAATCCTCGAATTTCCTCAACATGGTAGCAGAGCGTGGTTACTAGTTTTGCAAGATATTTAGTGCGTGGTTACGATCTTGCGAGTGAGTTTTCAGTAAAGAAAAAAAAACTTTCAGAGGAAAAAATATACTTCGAGCACGTAGGAACGCTTGAGTAAGAAAAGAAAAAAAAGAAGAATCAATTAAAATGGAGAGATCGGAAATCATGATACCTATATTCGATGGTGAGGATTATGGAATGTGGAAGCAAAGAATCACGATGTTTCTCAAATATAAGGAATGCGAGGTTGTTACAACTAGAATGAAGAACGAAAGAGACGATGAAGACTGGGACAAAAAGGATTTGAAGGCGATTAATATAATTTATAGTGCAATATCGAACAGGCAATTGGAGTATGTTAGGGAAGGAAAAACGGCGTATGATATAATAAAAAGGTTCGATGAAATGTACTTGAAAGAGTCGACGGCACTGCAGATCGTATGCAGAAGGAGATTGGAAAACATAAGACTGGAGAACTACAGTGATTCAGCATCATTCTTTAACGATTTTGGGAAATTAATCAATGAATTAAAAGGTGCGGGCGCACACGTAAGTAAGAGGGAAAAGCTGAATTACATGCTGAATACGTTACCCGAAGCATACAGCTACATAGCGGACATAATAGACGCATTGAAAGAAGAGAATCAAACGGTAGCGTATGTAAAAAATAAAATAGAGATAGCAGAGAAGAAAAATAAATACAATCGAGGAGAAAGGCAAACCAACGCCTTTTCTGCAAAAAAGGAAGGATGCTTCAGATGTGGAAGATTAGGACACTTTGCGAGAGAGTGTCAAAATGGCGTCCAAGCGGGAAGCAGTAACGGCTATTGGCATGGGCCAACACGTGGTCGAAACAGAGGAAGAGAGAACAAAGGCAATACGAGCAGAGGACGTGGAAACTTTCATCGTCAATCAAGAACCGGCACGGGCGAGCATGGAAACTCAAGAGCAGGCATATGGACAGCAACGGCGCACGCAGCAAACAGCAGTGAGACGAATGAAATAAGTAAGAACGAAATAGTGTGGCTATTAGATAGCGGTTGTACCGATCACATAATTAATAATATAAATTATTTCGATAAATCTATCGACCTAAAAGAACCGGGAAATATATATTTAGGCGATAATAGACCGATAAAAGCGACAAAAGTTGGGAATGTTATAAGTTATTTTGAAGCATTCGGAAAACAAAATAAAATAAATATGAGGAAAGTATTTTACGCGAAAGAAATGTCCGCAAATTTGATTAGTTTAGGTAAACCAGCAGACAATAAGAATACGGTTATTTCCAAAGGAAATATTGCGAAAGTAATAGATGAGGATAATATACTTACAGCTGTAGCGTTCAAAGAGAATGGGACATATAGAATAAAAAGTATATTGAAAGGGAAGAAGCACTTAGTAAACAGCGCCGAACGTAGTGGTATGAGTAAAAAGGAAAGATGGCATAGGATGCTAGGACACGTAAATTTTAAATATTTAGAGATTTTGTGTAAAGAGCAGCTAGTGACTGGCATACCGAATGAATTTGAAAAGGAACTTTTGAAATGTAGGGTGTGTATAGAAAGCAAAATGCATAACTTACCTTTCAAAAATAATCGAACTAAGGCTAGGGAAATAATGGAAATTATTCATACGGACGTATGTGGTCCCTTTAAGACTACCGGATTCAATGGAGAAAAATATTTCATTTCATTTATCGATGATTATAGTAAAATAGCTAGGATCTATTGTATAAAATCAAAAGATGAGGTCTTTGATTCTTTCGTACAGTTCGTAAATGAAGCCGAAAATTTAACGGGCAAGAGGTTAAAAATATTAAGATGCGATAATGGTAAAGAATATTTAAATAATCGAATTTATAAATTTGCTGGGAAAAAGGTATAAGAATAAATAATTGCCCAACATACGTACATGAATTAAACGGGACAGCGGAAAGGTATAATAGAACAGTGATGGACATGGCGCGTTGCTTGTTAGCGGAAGCGAAAGTACATAAAAGGTACTGGCCGGAAATAGTTTGTACAGCGGCATACTTGAAAAATCGAATATTAGCGAATACTATAGAAAGAAAGACACCTTTTGAAATATTCTTCGGGAAAAAACCAAGTGTTAAAAACCAACATCTATATGGAAGTATAGTTTTTGTAAGAAGGCCAGAACAAAAAAGAGTTTCCAAATGGGACAAGAAGGCAGATATGGGAATTCTATTAGGATATAGTGAAGTAGGATACAGAGTCTTATTAGGTGGGAAAATAACAATAGCTAGACATGTAGAGGTCATAGAGACAGACACTAAATGTATCGGTTTTGAGGAAAATTCATTAGAGGCAGATAGAAATGATAGCGAAGATAACTATTCATTGGATGGTATGGATAAGGAAGAGTTAGAAGGTAGGAAAGATGAAAATAATAGTAGTATTGAAAGCTCAAACACTCCTAGGAGATCTACACGTATTAAGAAAACTCCAGTAAGGTATCCAGAAAAAGAAAATATTTGCGAGATGCATGCAAATTATTGTAAAGTAGATATCCCTCGTACATTTGAGGAGGCGATTTGTTGCGAAAATAATGAAGTTTGGGAACAGGCTATGGATAAGGAAATAGAATGTCTCTATAAGAATAAAACTTGGAAATTGGTAGAAAGGGTAAAAGGCAAAGAAGTATTAGATGTAAAATGGGTTTACACGAAAAAATCAGAGGGCAGGTATAAGGCTAGATTAGTGGTAAGGGGATTTCAACAAAGAAACGTAGCCAATGACATATATTCTCCAGTGGCGAGTAATCAGACCTTTAAGATATTGCTATCATATTGTTGTCAAAATGGAGTAATAATTGAGCAAATGGATGTAGAAACTGCCTTTTTAAATGGTGAAGTAACCTCGGAGGTATATGTAAATCAACCAAAGGGATATGCGGACGGAACGAATAGAGTTTGTAAATTATCGAAAGCGCTTTATGGGTTAAAAGAAAGTCCGAGGGACTGGTATGAGTGTTTTGATAAGTATGTGACGAGATTAGGTTTTAAAAAGAACAATATAGAGCTGTGCCTATATACTTATGGAGAGGGAGAAAATGTTGTTTATTTGTTAATATACGTAGACGATTTGTTGATTTGTAGTAAAAACAAAGGGAAGATACAAAGTGTAAAAAAATTATTAACTGATAAATTTGAAATGAAAGATTTAGGTGAAGTAAAAGAATATCTTGGAATAAATATAGAGTATGATTATTTAAAAAATGAAATGAGATTAAGCCAAAAGAAATACATAGAATCATTAGCAAACAAATATAAATTACATAATAGCAAATTGTACTGTACACCTATGGAGACAAACTTAAAAATTGAAAAAGCTGAGATAAATAGAGAGGACATTGGATACAAGAATTTAATTGGCGCATTGCTGTATATTAGTGTAAATACCAGACCCGATATAAGTTATAGTGTGAATTATCTTATGTAGATTTCAAGATTGTTGTAGCGAGACACATTTTAAATATGCTTTGCGAATATTGAAATATTTGTACCGAAATATTGAAATATTTAATATTAAAGATTTAAGGTTACATTAGAAAAGGAATGAAAAGTGTGAAACGATAGATTGTTATGTGGACGCTGATTGGGCAGGAGATCATTTAGATAGAAAATCTACTTCTGGATATGTAATTAAATTGTATGGAAATGTAATCGGTTGGAAACCTAAAAAACAAAGGTGTGTGACAAAAGCCTGGACGTATGCAGAGTATGTAGCTCTATCGGAAGCGGTGAGTGAATTAATGTCTATTAGCGAAATTATGAAGGTCTTCAATGTAAATCTAGACAATAACCCTGTAAAAATTTATGACGATAACTCTGGAGTGATAAGTATAGCAAAGTACGGAAATTTCACAAAAAATTCTAAACACATTGAAGTTCATTACCACTACGTTCACGAATGCTTAAAGGAAAATAAGATAAATATGATTTAAGTAGGTACAGACGAAAATACTACATAGGTTCTCTAAGAGGTTTTTCTATGTGCGATAGTCGAATCAAAGATTTGAATTTTTCGATTTGATCTACAGTGTTTATATTTTCAATAATGTTAGAAATTTGGACTGAAAACTTACCACCATTGATAAAGCATACTGGCGTTGGCTTTCCGTCGAAGTATACAATTTTTTGAACGATTTCTCCCGATGCGAGGGTTGGTTCTTGCTGCAGCAGAAGAGTATTATTATCTAATTTTAATGTTTTATTGGAGAGTTCGAATCGATATTGATTTAAACCGGGTAAGCCTAATATGACGTCTTCTATGATAGGGAAATTATCATCTACTAAGGAAAATTCTATCTCTTTGTTGAATAAATTTAGTTTAATTTTCGAATTGGATTCGTATTTGGAATGTTCCATGGAGAATTTCTATGTGTCTGGTATTATTGTTCTTCCTGGGTAGCATCCTCGTTTAAGCAAGTTGATTCCTGCTCCCGAGTCAACGAGAAATCGCAATCCTGGTCGTCCTAGTAATTGTAGTCGTATTGTGGGTAGTCTTCCTGAGGTAGCATTGTTAATTCTGATTGTTCTTGATTGTAGTTTATTCCTGGAGGGGCTTTTGTTTGAGGCGGTATTCGAAAATTTTGGCATTGATTGGCAAGGTGTCCCAATCGATTGCATTTGAAACATTTCGTTTGTGCCCTTTCGTTTAATGGTCGATTTTCAAGCTTTGTAAAATTATTCATTCTTGGTAGAATGTTTTGTGTGGGTGGAGTTTTGTTATTCATGTTACTTGTAATCGTGAAGCGGTTACCTACTGGACGAGACGTCTGGTTACGATAAGATGGTGGAGTGGTTGTTTGTCGTGTCATCCGTCTGCGAGCGTTGTCTTCGTATTTTTCCACGTCCATTGCCTTTTTTTCTGCATCGATGATGTTTGGGGGGGGGGGGATTAGCCAATAGCACGTGTCCTATTTCTGAACGAAGGCCTCTTACATAGTCAATCACAGAAACCATGTATAGTCGATCGTTCATCGCTCATCGAGTTAGTTCGTCTTTATATTCATTGGTAATGCTGTATTGAAGTTTGTTGAAAACACGTCGAAATCTAATGTTATAATTTTGCACGCTTTCGGTTATTCCTTGCTTTATCACTCTTAACTGATCTTGGTGTTCTCTTACTGATGTTTGAGTAGTTACGTTACGTCTTAATCCTTCGTACAGAGTTTCGAATTCGTTAATATGGATATTGCGGATTGTCATTGCGGCTTTTCCTACAATTTTCTCTACTTTGATCATTTTTAATAATAACGTTTGTTCGCTACACATCATTCTCATTTCTTTTATTTCACGAATAAAATCTTCTACACTTATATCATTTTCTCCGTTTAGTATCGGAGATACTAAACAGCTTTTAGATTTCCAGAGTTTCCAGCTGTTGGATTGGATGGTTGGACATATGTTGGTGGCTTTTGTGGCATAGGTGGAGGTGGATTAGTATCGTGTTTTAATACTGATATATTATCGTCATCGTCAGTCATCATAGAACCGAATTCAGTTGATTTTATGTTTATTTGTGGTAGTTTAACACGAGAGAGGTTTCTACTTAATATTTCCATTTCGTTAGCGCGTTTTCTATTTTCTTCGTTCGCTAATTTTAAAGCATTCTTTATTTCGTTAAATTGTTGTCGAAATTCTTCGTTCTGTCTCTGTATTAAGACTAAAATTGCTCTGGTAGAGGAATCGAGTGATCCCGTTTTATTTTGATCTCCACTTGTAGCGGGTAAACTTGTCTCGGCTTTTGTGTCTTTCTTGTTCATATTGTCTCTTCGCTAGAGTTACTAGAGAAACTAACTTTTCGCGTTCTATATTGTTTAAAAGAATTCCGACTTTTCTCACCTTGATACGTAAGTTCGTAGAATGAGGTTCCCTTGCGGTGTTTTCCTCTGTGGCGCGTTCAAATGTGTTGTTTGAGTGTCAAACTCGTTCTGTTGATTTGTTCTATGCTGACAGTGGCCCCGTTGATTTGGTCCACCGTGGTAAATTATCGACAGCAAAGTGCATAACACAAGTAGTTCGAATCCTTCGATCTTCAATAATGTCCGTAGACCGAAATTGTAACTTCGTTTACACTGAAGCGAATGGATCCTGGCAGGATCGCCAAAATGTCACGTAAAAATAATGGGAAAATAATAATAAAAAAATGTTGGGTTCTTGAACCAGAGTTCGAGGTACCTTTATTTTATAATAGGATTACAAGTGTGCGATTTGACCGTTACCGAAAGACTGAAAGACTCGATCAAGACACAGCCCTTCTAGATGTTCGTTTATCTTATGCCTATGTGCCGAATTCATATTCCTTTGTTTTGGGAGTCGGTGTCGTGTGCAAGGCGGTTCAGGTTTCCTGAGTCTGTTGGAGATATTTGTTGACGTTACATGTACGTCAAGACTGTGTAAGTGTCACGAGGCAAAACAATAATATGAGTCGCTCTCGATTTGCATCGTTCTCTAACTCATGCGCCGCTACATACTTATATAGCTATTATTTCTTACAACCTAGCGTATGCAGTTGTGTATGGGGCCTTAAGTTCACTGTTTATAGATACTGCTAGGAATTAATCGAACGAATTCAACGCAGTCGCGTTTACAGTGTTCCGTATTATCGGAAATGCCGAATTCGCGTGGTTTCGCTTTGACGTTCGTCCACGTTGACGATTGTTCAAAGAACAACCGAGAGGCCTCCGCGTCGCAGCTACGAAAGACATCGAAGCCGCGACACCCTTCAGTGACTTCCCTATCTTTTCCTAAAACCAAGGATGACGCAACTCAGGCAATTGTTACAAGCGTTCGAACTTCACATTTTCTTACCATACTATCAACAAAAAATGAAAGCTGGTTTTCAATGAGTCATTATATAATTATATGTCGGAGATGAAAGAACACCGGAGCCTTTGGAATTTTAGATAATCCCGCAACATTGTAACCTAGAGTCTACTATAGCTGTAATTGAACAATTGTAGTTATTCAATCCGATTGTAATTGTTCGAGATTACTGACGGTGAGCTTTGGCTCGAGGTGACAGTCTGTCGCCCAACGTTGCCGCGGTCAAGGGATGAACGCTTTGCCTAACAAAGGTATGGAGTAATTCTATAGCTCTCCTTAAAAGAAATATTCGTGGCGACACGCGACAGTAAACATTCCAACGGTTTCTGTCCCGTGGCTCGCCACACGCAGACCCTATTCTTCGAGTAAGATGATTGCCAGATGTCGATGCGTCTCCGCAGTACATGTTCGGCTAGCCCGAGGGCCCGTTATAAATCTTAAGGTTTAGTTAACTAAAGTCCTTCAAACAGACAAACAGTCTTTGTCCCAACTACGGGAAGATAGGGGAGACATATTTTCCAACGAGCGGCGTCTCCCACTAGCAACTGTCCCTCGAGGGCGGCTAGCATCTTTTTCTAACCACCGATATGGAGATTGACCAATTAGCAGCAACGTCAATTTCCCTTACTTCCTAAACAAAGGCTTTCCTCGACGAATCCGATGATCTCGTGTCCTTAGACACACCCCATTATAGTTTTGCTCTGTGACATCATCGGGACGGGACGGGCATTCTTTTACGCGCTCCCGTCGACCAAAGAGTAACGTCTTTACGCTCAGCAATTATTTTTACGAGTCAGACTTAGATTCAGCGAGAACGCCCATCTGTCATCCCGTTGGCCGCGGATTCGTTATTGAACCGGAGACCACTGTCACTAGTGTCGCGGACGTCTCATCACCGTGGTAGATTGTCAAAACCTGTGTTATTCATACCTGTGTCAATAAATCGTATCTTCGTTACACCGCAACGATGGCTTCAATGAAGATTCCTCAAACACCGACAACCCTATCCCCAATGTCATTCCGACATATATATCCACCGAAAATGCGCTCTTGTAGACAAACGCTCGATTCGCGTCATAGCTTTTAAAGCTTGTCGCATCTCAATCCGTTGGAAAAAGTTTTTCCTGTAGCATATTTTATTTTTACGAACCAACAAGGTCTTTGTTTATTTCCTTCTGCTTTTGCTCCAATTTCCCCATTGTTTTTTCAAGGATAGTATTTCAGAGCCACTAGTCAAGTTTATTGTAACAATAAACGTACGTTTCGGAAACATTTTGTGCTGTGAAACAGAATACACTAAAGTTTGAAGGTCACATCGATTTTCGAAAGTTTATAAATGGAGGTGTATGACAGTATCACCAGCTGTTGCTGTCCAAGTAATTCCAACATCGAAATACTACAACGATTCCAATGGAAAACGCTAAGAGCCTTAATAGACGCACCTTGGTATGTTACCAACGAAACCATCCATCGCGACCTCAAGATACCTACAGTCAAAGAGGAAATAGCAAAATGTAGCGACAGATATAGCAAAAGAGTCAATTAACACCGAAACCCCCTAATCACTGGACTACTCGATACGACGGATCAGATTCGATTTCTTTTTGCTACAGACATGCAAGAAATTCCGTGTTGGAGAGCGATGTTGCGAGTTCGAGTGCCTGGACCATCTGAAGAACGTTACCGGAACTGGTATAGTTTTTGTCGTTGATGATAAGAATTCCTCCACGACTCAGCAACAAGAGCTACTCTGGGTGATGAGCTTAATGGTGCTGTTGCGGCTATTTTAATTTTTCAACAAGGATCCAGATGGCGCCGTTGACGAAATTCTTTCATTATAAACGTCAACGATCAACATCAGCCATCAGGGAACGAAGAAGGTACGCTGTAACGTGTCTGAGTAATTATACCTCGAGGAGTACATACAGTTATGTAATGAAGATTCGTATTCGAGTGTTTGTTTTCTTATTTCTTTTCCCTTTGTTTCATTTGAATGGATTTTTGTACTCAAAGAGCGAGGTAAGATTACGTCAGATACGTTTTTACATATGCTAAAAAAATGGAAAATGATGATGATGAATCAATGACACGGAGAAAATTATAATCTATTGTATTGTTGTTATCTAATGGTGTTGTAGTTGACTGTATGGTGGATGTATCTAATGGTGTTGTAGTTGACTGTATGGTGGATGTATCTAATGGTGTTGTAGTTGACTGTATGTTGTTCAATATTGCTATGAAACTCTTCTGATTCATTGTCACTTATACGAAGAATGGAAGTATACGAAATTGATAAAATTATTAATAATATTTACGAAGAGAAAGTAAACTGTTGGATATATGACAAAATAATTCTATTTTAAATAAGAGACTGGTCAGCGTGGTTATTTTGTTTACAAAATCAAACGAATTTAATGAATGTAATGGTAAGGAAGTAACTATAAGTGGCTGTTAAACTATTTTTATGCTTGAAAAGTAATTCGCAAAGTAATGTAAAGCAGTACTACTGAGTTGTACATAACCTCTTTCAGAATTTGTTCTTAACCTCTTGCTTCATAACTTCCTTAATTATACTCTTCAAACTTATTGACTACTTCGATGTTGATACGAACAGAAACTGTTAAAATATTAATCTTAAATATAGATTGAAATGAAAGTTTGTCACGTAAATATATATATACATATATATATATATATATACATATGTACTACTTACTCAAACTATGGATCACATAACCTATACAAAAAAAAAAAAAAGAATTATTGTACACTATAAAGCAAGGGGTTAAATCTTTAATCTGTTAAGAATTAAATTTTTTATTGTAACTGCGAAAATTATAAAAGTACCAAGCGAAGCAAGTACGGAATATATGCGGAATATGAATCGCTCAACGAACCAAAGAGTGGCTCAGTGACAAAATTAGTAAAGTAAAGACCACAAATATTACAACATTATATTCTACCACAAAATAATTCTCTATACAAAAAAGGTACACAACGAATCGATTTTTCACAACGATAAGAGTCAACAGAACCAATCAAGACCAGGCGAGACTCTCATAAGACAACGATATCAGAGGGATCAAATCAGCGACTTCAATCTATGTTACAGAGTATAGTTATCAAGAAAAATTGCTCTTTTCATGAAAAGTATGGTAATGATACTCTTATAATACATTGTATATCTGGTAGACGGATGTGCCCGTGGCCATCGGAAATCTAAAGACGACGCTTTTAGAAAGTGATAGCGCCATCGCGTTTTAAAAACGCGTTAAAAGAAGGACGGTTTCGCTATCCAAGGCGAATCGAAAAGTGTGCGTGTTGCGAGAATCAGAGTTGATCGAGACGTCGAAGCATAGAGTCGTTAGAATTGAGTTGCGAGTGTTGTCGAGTGTTAGAGTTGCTAGTGAGAGAGAGAGAGAGAGAGAGAGAGTTACCAAATAGTTGTCAAGTTATTTGTTGTAAATACGAGCGTTGCATTTAGTTTTCCTGTTAATCAAACATCGTTTCTCTGTCTAACTAATATCTGTATTTTCAATCCATTATTAATATATTCCGATATTACAAGTGGGGGCTCGTCCGGGATTGAATAAGACAGAGAAACGATACGATTTAACGGAGCTATTTGTGCGGGAGTAGAAAAGAATAGAATAAAATGGCAAACGTTGAAGACGAACGATTGTCGGGTGAAGAGGATTTGACGCTGGAGGAGCTGAGGAGTAAGCTCGCACAGATGAATCTGCCTATATCCGGTGCGAGATCAGTGCTGGTTGCCAGGTTGAACAGAGCGTGCAAACCTGGTCGATCTACTCCTAAGGATTCGAAGCGTGGCGAAGAACCAACAAACCAGCGAGATCTAAGAAGCAAGCAGAGAGCCGAACGCAGTCAAGAGGGAGAGGAAGACCTCGAGAAGCTGAGGACGAAAGAGCTGAGAGCGCGTCTCGTTAGCTTGGGGTTGAAGGTAACGGGAAGAAAATCCGAACTACGCGCGCGGCTACAGGCGGCCCTAGAAGGAGACGATGTATCGTCGGAAGAAGAGAGCTCCGACGAAAGTGAAGGCGAGGACGATAAACAAGGCGCGCGAGAATACAGGAGAGGCACGCGAGCGGTGTATCAGGACCGCGATGAGTAGCAGCAGAAGGTATGCGTCGGTTCGATGTTGAGTCTTAAAGACGTGGAAGACTCATTAGAGAAATTCAGCGGGGATGATCTGCTGAGTGTAAATCAGTGGGTGGAAGACTTCGAGGAAATGGCAGAAGTGTGGGGTTGGTCAGACGCCCACATGGTGGCCTATGCTAAGAAATTACTCGCAGGCTCCGCTCAGGCCTTCGTACGACAAAAACGATGCGCAAAGTCCTGGGCAAAGCTAAAAAAGGCGTTGAGGAATGAGTTTGAAAATGTAGTAAGCGACCAACAGATACATGGCGAGTTATCCCATAGAAAGAAGAAAGCAGATGAGAGTCTGCAACAATATATGTATCACATGTGCGGGATTGCAAAACAAGGAAGGGTTGATACGCAATCCTTGATAGACTACATTATTCAAGGCATTCCCGACGAGGTCGCGAACAAGACTGTGCTATACGGAGCCAGGAATATCGAGCAATTAAAAGAGCGTTTCAGGCGCTACGAAGCGATAAAAAGAGATATGGAGATGAGGACGAAATTTGAGGAGCCGAAGAGTAACAGGGTAAAGCCGGTGGCGAAAGTGTCCGAAATCGAGAGGAACAAGGAACCCGGTCGATCTGGAGATGCGAGGAAGACCTAAATGCTTCAAATGTAGGGAGTACGGACACATCGCATCAAGTTGCGACAATTTGGGTGAGCCCTGAAAAAAAGTTTACAGCGTGTTTCGGTCGTTACAAACAAGGCGTGGTAAGGATGTTAAGATGGAAAATTTCGAATTGAGCGCGTTGATAGACACCGGTAGTGAGCTGACTCTAATGCGAGCAGATCAGCATGTGAAAATCGGAGCGCCCAGATTAAGTCGGGAAATCGTTGGATTTCGCGGTGTCGGTTCCGGAAGGAATTTTACGCTCGGGAAATTTTCGACGAACATTATTATAGACAATGAGTCGTACTGTATAACCATACACGTAGTTCCAGACATAGTGATGCAACATTCGCTTATTATTGGCGCAGACTTTTTGGACACTGTTGAAATAAGTATAAAAGGGGGAGAATCTTTTATTAGTAGAATAAAGGACGAAAATCCCGATGAGTGTCCGGAAGTCCTCAAGATAGATGTAGAGACACAGGCGAGTGAGATAGATTTGTCACACGTTAAGGACATGCAACATAGGCTAAAAAGAGATTTGAAGAGAACCAAAGTATTGCTAAGAGACGCTCAAACGATGCTGGAGAGATCGAAAGGTGACTCGACGGGTAAAGCAGCTTTACGACAGCTGAAGAACCAGTTAGAAGATGCAGAATGCGCTAGAGCAGTTGCAGTTAAAGCGAAACAGGCACTGGAGCAAGAACCGAATGAGACGCAGGCTTCGTTGCAGGAAGTACTGCGGCAACGTTCCGAAGCAGAAGATTGTGTTAATGTAGCTAGTCGCGAACGAACTGAGCTACTGTCGCAATTGGAAGAAAATAAAGAAGAGTTAGCAGAAGTTTTGAAGAAGTATCGGGCAGCTGTGCAGCAAGTGTCGGAGGAACGGAGAATAGTGGCAAGACACGTGGTGATTGGTAAAGTGGACCAAGAGATGGTGTCCTCGTCGGATTCTTGCGGCCAGCAGGAGGACTTAGCGAACATCACGAGGAGGAAGAATCTGGCTAAACAACAGCAACAGGATGTTGTTGATGATATTTGCGAATTTACTGAGAAGGATAGCGTTGCGGGTGTGAGGGTTGTTTCAAGTTTTCGGATAGACTCGAAGAGAGTGAATGCAAGGCGAACGAAAAGACAAGGGAAGTCGCACGTGCGGAATCCCTCCAATAATATCGATACGAAGATTCGATATACAGAGGATGTGGATGACGAGGACGACGATGGGATTGTCGAGGACACGATGAACGTGAAGACCTTCGAAAAAGAAGAGATCATAGTCACGGTAGATGGTAAGTTGTTAACGTCTTCCATGTACGAACCGAGCCTACGAAAATGTCACGATGCTGCCACGACGATCAAAGCCCCTGACAAGAGTGAAATGGATAAACAAACAACGGAGAGGAAGATAGAGGAAGAGCGAAAGAGGAGCAGTAGCATCGAGGACGAACAGGCCGCGGTGTTCCAAGAGGAACGAGATCAGCTGCGTGCGGACGCAAAGAGACGGATTGAGGAGATCCAAATCCGAAACAAGCGGGCGTATAACAGGAGACGCAAGAAGGCGACAGCATACAGGACGGGAGATCTAGTGGCAATCGAGAGGATGCAGAGGGGTCCCGGGCTAAAGCTGCATCCGAAGTTTCTTGGACCGTATCGGGTGATAAAAGTCCTGCGAAATGACCGATACATAGTGCAGCGAGAGGGGGAGCACGAAGGGCCACGTACAACTTCCACGGCAGCCGATCACATGAAATGGTGGAATGCTGACGATAGTGATGTAAGTGCGAGCGGCGCTGATGAGCACATCTGAGGGCAGATGTGATTGTCAGGAAAGGCCGATTGTAATATCGTAGAATAGCTTTGATTGGAGATCGGCTGAAAATAGAAAAACCGTGTACGTCGTGTTTCTGTGGTTCGTTTACATTTAAGAGTGCCTACGTGACTAAAGGCACGTAGTTGGTAGTTCTTACATAGGTATGAGGGAAACAATAGACAACGTTAGAAGAAGGACGGTTTCGCTATTCAAGGCGAATCGAAAAGTGTGCGTGTTGCGAGAATCAGAGTTGATCGAGACGTCGAAGCATAGAGTCGTTAGAATTGAGTTGCGAGTGTTGTCGAGTGTTAGAGTTGCTAGTGAGAGAGAGAGAGAGAGAGAGAGTTACCAAATAGTTGTCAAGTTATTTGTTGTAAATACGAGCGTTGCATTTAGTTTTCCTGTTAATCAAACATCGTTTCTCTGTCTAACTAATATCTGTATTTTCAATCCATTATTAATAAATTATAATTAATCGGACAAAATTACACCTTTAATATATTCCGATATTACATTACCGTGATGTAATATTTATCATGCTTATTTTGTACGTAAAACGAATCGTTGGAATATTCCCGAAGCTAACGAAGCATTTCCCAAAAGTTAAACCGAAGAAATTAACGCGAATAGTTAAGTGAAATTTTTCCATCAACTTGCTGACCAACCGGCAAATAAAAAATCATAAAAATTGTTTCAATGTGTTGAGGTCACGCATAACTTCTTTTTTCATTGACGATTACCAAACAGGTAAAATTTCGAAATTGTACGAAGGCCACGTGACCAGATCGTATTGGAATTTGAAGTGCATGGAAAAAGACAACTCGAAGTACAAACCTTGAGCTGTACTACTCGAAGTACAAACGTGAACTAATGGATGCAGAAAAGCAATTAACGCCAAACATCCGAACAGCATCTTGGAGCCCGTCATTGTTCTGAAATAAAAGAAGTGACGAATTAAAAAGACGCAGGACTAATAATAATAAAGGAAACTTAGTTCGTATTATAAATTGAATTTACATCAGAAAAGAAGCACGATCAAGCGAAACAGATCGTAGAAATGACAAATATCATCGATATACGTTTCAGTGTAATTTCACTTTTGAAAATTATTTAGTTTAATACGATCGTATTCATCGCTCTGAAACTTTCATTGTGCTGCAATTTGTGCTGCGTCTTTTTAATTTCTCTATCTTTCTGTGTTTTCGGAAAAATTACTTGAAAGATTAAGAATTGCTTGCCTTATTTTATTTTCGATTAGTTAGGATTTGATTATTCCAGGTAAGGTTTATTATTTATAACAGGTTTTATCACTTGTTTATTATTTAGGAGTTTGTTATTTTAGGATTAGTACCTTTTAGGATTTCTTATCCTTCGAGTTTCTGTTTCAGATATCTAGGTCTATTTCAAGATGTTTTATTACATTAGGATTACTTATTCGATTAAGATAATTTAAGAGTTTCACAATGTACAAAGAAATAATCGCGTGAAATTTAGATTTATGCTTTAAACGTATTAAACACGCGGTAATTCCAATGTCTATAGCCTCGAACGTGTTCTGATTAGTTGTGTCATTGTCTGTGACATTGAAATCACAAAAATCCATTGCAAGTGTGCTGTCATGCAATGTGGATGTAATTGGGTTTTTTGGGTATTTCCTGTATCATCTGATTTGTACAGTACTATTTTAACGCAAGGACAGGAAACTTATTATATATTTCCCGTCCATTATTTGAATCGTTGTGAAGTGTAACGAATTATATTCGATTCGAGGAGATGTTAATGAATTACCCATTTCATATGTAATTACATGGAAATAAAAATCATTGCAAAAATAATTGATCTAATGACAACGGAATTTCCAATATTTTTTTGTTTCGTCACGTCTTTTTCATAATATATCTTTTATAGGTACGTGATTTATTAATCGTTCGAATGGAAATAATTATTCGTATAATATTCAAACGATTCTAGCCATAAAATAAATTAAAACGATACCTGTCAATGATATGCAATCTGCGTATGACGTCAACCTCGATCTATGCTTATACAAGAAATTTTATCAATCAATGACTATACAATACAATGACAAATACAATAATCAAATATTATAAAATTTCCTGAAAACCTTTAGGTGTTAATATTAAAGTGTTAATATCTTTAATATTTGCAAGTTATTGTTTAGCGCTAATTAGTTAGAATGTAACAAGTGGTGTACCAGAATTGAGATAATTAAGCCACACGAACAATCTTATTTAGATCTTTTTAATTTTTTAATTCTCTTTTGCTCTAATACTTCGTAAAATTAATCTTCATTAGCTACTACACTTCATAGAATAACAAGAGATAATTTTTCTTATATAACGTTTCATTCATAAAATCTATCATTAAAGTATATCTTCATAAAAATATCATTCCATACTAACGGTATATTTGGTGTCATACGATATAACAGTTACCAGTGATGACATATGTAACTTTATAAAGATATCTCGTTTTATTATATATTAAAAGAATGTACTCATTGCTGCTATATTTCAGATGAAAAAAAGGAGGCAACGATTTTACAGTAAAATCGTTCGTTTACAACTGATTCATTTACATTTCATGATAATACTGTGCATTCTGAATATGCTATGATTTGGTTTAAAATAATAAATAGTCCATTCTTGCATACTATTGCTCCAGCTTTACTTGTATTTTCGATATTGGTATAAATAGAAAGACAATTAATGTCGTTCGAGTCTATTTTCGGATCATTTATATTACGTTTAATCCATATAGTTATTATATGAGACATAGTATCGTAAAATTTGGAAGAATAAAACGTTCGTACAGGAAGTACATTTTATAAGAACTCCAACAAATCTGCGTGTGCACCTAAAATACAAACTGATAGTGATTGTTCATAAGTTTATATACATTATCTAATGTCAATCGAAGGTATCAATTCTTTTTCTCCATAAGAGTACTTTTTCGTTTATATGTGTTCAAAAATACATGTGTTCAACCGTGAAGCATATGTCACCTACAACGAAAAAGAGTTTTCCTATACTTAATATTTCCTTTATATACCTATGAAAGTCTATTCTTCGCGTAGTATGAAATTATGAATAAATCTGGAATATTGTTCAATCTGAAAAGAAAAATAACTTATTGACATCATTCATTGATACGAGATTCAGAATGTTTGTTTTGTCTTGCAGAAAAAGAAGGCAGCCCTCCCTTTCTTTTAATGTGAAATAGAAAGCGAAAATTTGAAAACAGATTTTTTGGAAATTTACTTGCAAATATCGTTTTCAATATCGTGATTTTCTTCCCAATGGTACTGTACTTTCAAATTTTCCAGTATCCCTCTAAAAACAAAAAGTCGAACCTCGTTATTGTTAACGTAGGCATTACAAGGAAGAGAAGTATTAGAAAGCAGCTCCTTTTTATTATGGATTTCTTTATAATCATGTAAATAAGAAATTCCGGAAATTTTTTCCTCAAGAATTTAATTCTTGTGTTTTGATTGATAATTATTACACTGCATACTAACTTTTCGCATACTGTTCGCGTCTAACAATTTCCTAATTATAACTACTTCAAAATTACATATGTTCTTGCACGAATTCAAAAGTACGTATGATACAATTACAATTGATTCTAAAATAATAATTATTTAAAGATATTAAGATACTAATTAAACGTTTCACTATATTTCGAAATCTGGAACAACAAATTTTTATTTATAAAAAATGAAACTGTGTTTATATATTCTTTGTCATGATGCTATTTCTTATTACCATGTCGACATTTTTTAAAATTCATTTTGTTATCTCTACGCAATATGAAAATTCATATACTGCTTAATATTTTTTACATATTATCCATCCACCGCATGATATCTCCTGAAAAATCAAAATATTAATGTTATATTATTACAATGCTTCTTAAATTTCAATTTTTGACAAATTTGAAATCCAATATATTTTGCACAATTATTATTTATCAAAAAATTCCAAGTTAGTAACTTTCTTTTCAAATGGCAAATAACATATACTTTGACTTACCTGTAAGTTTTTGTTCCTAATCATCATTTCCTCTTATAGAACACATCATTATTGTTCTCATAATTACTACCAGTGTCATAGATATTGTAGTGGCTACAACTGAATTAATAGAAAATGATAAATAACTGTGTATGACACTAACACATAATTGTGTATAACAATGACACATAACTTTTACTTACATATCTGTCGATAAGGGATTACTGTGATATCCTGTTGATGTTTCTTAAGGCACTTGATTAGGTGCGATACGGTATCATTCCTTATGGTATACTGCAGATAAGTATTTTAGAAAATAACAAGAATAAATCTAAATTATTCAGAGGTTCCAGTTTCGGCTTAGACATAAATACAGGACCATTTGCAAAGAAGAAAGGGTGCGTTTCTACAGCCTCGTTATAATAACCATGAATACCAATCTCTGAATTACTGGTTACTAAACATAAATATCCTATAAAATTTAATATATTTCTTTAATTTTTAATACATACATGAGTTAGTAGTTCTAAATTATGAATCATCCTACCTGTGATATTACACTTTTCCTTATAATATCATCACTCAAGTGAACAACATTAAGATCATGTAAACCATGTCATCCTATCTTACTGTGAAGATACTTAGTTATGTTATCTAACATTATAAAAATATCATCAAATTCAAGTCCTTTTATTCACATCACATGGCCACGACGATCTGGTTCTTCGTTATATAATGTTCTAAAATTTGTCGTATATATAGGATGTACAAACCGTGATATCAAGGTATCAGTTCTTCCTTCCCAAGGGACAGTTTCATTAAAATTCTGATAGAATTAAAAATTAATTATTAATATTCTAACAATCATATATGTTAAATACATTATAGTCAACGATATATACCTGAGCGAATGTAGGGGTGATTCCTTGATAATTATAAATGTCATCAGCCCACATCATTGTGCCACTTCTTTGTACTCCAGCCTCTAGATTAACAGCCTAAACAAACATACGAAATTTTATAGAAGCTGTACAAAATATAGTATATATGCGCAATATTGAAGCGTTCAAGGGGATATAAAGGTAATGTACATCACATACACGTGTACTCTCATGCAACAAAATACAATTAGATTTAATAGTATAAGCTCTTTTATTCATCATAATAGATTGGAAATTTAAGTGTCTTACGAGGGTGAGTAAAAAGTTACCCGCTCTGTCGGTGTAGAATTTATTTTAAGCAATTGTCAAAAAAGACATACATCATTTTTTGACATAATCACTCGATTTCTGTATACACTTTGTCCATTTGCCGAAGGACCTTTGTATTTTCTCATTAAAAAATGTTTTGGGCTGAGCTGCGAACCACGAATGCATCGTCGTCTTCACCTTTTCATCAGCTTTTTCGGCATCCATCTCGCACAAACTTTTTAAAACCCAAATCTGTCGTGCACTATTGCATAAGCAGAGCCGTGGCTGATTTGCAAATGATTTGCCACATTATCCAGTGTCACTCGTCTATTCCATAGAGCATAAGTTCATGAGCACGTTCAATGTTGTCATCGTGGATGTGGACGGGCGTCCAGCTGTTTTTTCATAACACTTGTGCGATCTTCTTTGAACTTTTGTGCCCATTCAAACACACTTCGTGACAAAACACTTTCTCCACAATGTGCATTAAATCTTTGATAAATATAGGCATCAAACATAACCTCCGACCACAAGAAACGAATCACAGCATCCTGCACTGTTTTCCTGCAAATCACCATTGCAAAGCGCCATTACTCGCGCAACGGTCACAAACGAATTGACGTAACACAATGAAACCTACGCAGCAGCACTGAACAGATATTGACGTCATACGAAGAGTGCAGATGGATCAATACGGTCGACAGAAGTTTTAACTATCTGGAGTGCGGATAAATTTTTACTGAGAGTCGTATAGGAATCTATAATCTGTAAGTACACCTTTGGCTGAATGGAAATTTCTCTTACATATAGTCAAAAATGCAGAAACAGTGTATTGAATTGGAAAGTGATAAAAAATAAGTGAAATTTCGAGGTTGCATGTGATTGCATGAGTACACAGGACGTTTTTAGCGAATAAAAAATAATTTTGAAAGACACGAGACTTATCTTGTATTTTATGCACTCTCTGTGTCCGAATTTCCAGAAGCTCTCTATCTTATGAAGTGTTTTAGATTAGCCGGAAAATTTTGTACGTACATACAAGAAGTATACGATCTAAGTGGAATATTCCATTATTCTCTTGATACAACAGAAACGAAATTTACAGAACTTCTCAGAAAGTTGGTTTATTATTACCAAATTAATAGAATTAATATACGTTTATCATCTTTACATACCTAAGTCGTGGAGGTTTATCGTGCGTAAAAAATTAGTGTCGTCTCAAAGTTACATTTCGTACATTTTAAGCCTATAATTTGTAACGTACAAAACAATGTAAATTTGAGCTGTTTCTTATCTCCACAATAAGAAAATCCAACTTTACGTTTTTTACACAATGATATTTATGGAACAGTAATATCATATTATTGCATCGCTTGGAGAATGAAGTCAAGGTACGATGTGACCCTAGTGTAAACGCTGGGATACCCAGCTGTGCCGCACTTATAAGCATAAGACACAATACCTATTAAATACGAGGTTAATTCATGTTGTATCAGCAGTGGTCCGGCGCGGTCAGCCTGAAAGGATCGTTAAATTTTTAATCAAAGATACTGAAATATATCGATCGAATTGTATTGAAATTATACTTATATACAGTAATAATCTTCTATTGATTTGTGTATTGAAATACTCCAATTTATAACGTACATGTTATATGTATTTTGAGCAAAACTAAGATTAGAAGGAAATTAGATTAAATACCATAACGAGGTGTGAGAAGTGGGCAAAACTATTAAATTGTGTTTATCTATTATTTTTAATGTTTAAGACGTCGATTTGATGTTAATTCGAATTGACGTGTCTTCAGATACCGTATAGTTTGTAGTAACTCTGTAACTTAATTACCGTACAAGAATCCTTTCCACCCTGAGCATGTTCGGCGCATATTATACCATCAGTGATATCAGGTGCATTAGGAAATTTGGAATAAGCTATTTTGCATTCGGCGTTCTTAATCACTGGCATTTGTACTTCCATTAATGCATTACGTCGTGGTCGTCCTACGAAGAAAATAAGAAAGATATTTAAGACTGGAACTGTTTAATTTTATTACAAAATTGATATCACTTACTATATCTTAATGCTCCCCATCCAGCAACAAGGGGGTTATAGCCGACGAAGTTGCTCTTTCGTAGGGGCTCTTTCGTACAAATGGGATATACGTACCCTGAAAAATAAAAAAATAAATGAAAATGCAGGAAACGAATGACCAAAAGTATGAGAAAGAATTGTACACGCTTTATGACACAATATATGTGTACAGTAAGAAATTTCAGGATATGATACTTCAGTAATACTCAATAGCATATATATATATATTTGAGGACTTACTCGAAAATGGCACCTCCTCCACCAATCTAAGAATGGCAATATTATGATTGTGTATGTTTTCTATTCCATCCATACGTGCACAATGTGCTGCGGTCAAAACATGCCTAGTCGATATCAGGGAACCTCCGCACTTCCATAGTGGTTTGTCTGGGTTTCGGGGATTACGAAAACCTAATGCAGCGATCCATGGCCAAGCGCCTAAAATGCAATAGTCATAGTTGTGAATATACATAATTTTTTCTCACATAACGAGTAACAACGATTATTACCTATTCGATATTCGATCATACAGCAGACGATAAGTACATACGTACAAATACTCCGAAATAGAGATTTGATAAAGACAGAAATTAAATTTTTATTCCAGTGGAATACAAATTATTAAATAATTCTATATAATTTCTATTTGAACTATACTGAACTATAAAGTTCAAACGTGTAATTTCTGCCCTAACAGTTTTTGATCTCTATCCATATTATTACTCCTATATCAATTTTTTATTTCAAGCAAAAAGATACTCTTCCTAACATGAAGTAAAAGAAAGAAATAATTCAAGTTAATAAGTAAAGTTACTACCGATAAAATCATAGCATTATTATTTAGTCTATTGAAATGTACATTGATGTGCTGTTTAATGCCTTTAAAGTTCATTCTTTGCAGTAAATGGCTTATTATTAATCGGAAAGAAAGACATAAAACGTACCAAGTTCAGCTGGCTTACCATCGACCACCCTGGTATGAGAGACGTTGCTAAAACCACAGTATGGTGGTCGCAAAGCCTTATACTTATACACAGTTTTTATTAAAATTTCTCTCTGCTCTTTGTTTGGATCGTTCGGACAGCAAACGATCGTAACATTGCCCTGTTATCTGCACACTGATCGTCTATAAAAATCGGTGGCTGTACGGTACTGTATCTGCCATATTTCTTGCAGAGGTTTACATTTTCTGTAGTCAAGGCACCTGCCTTTTTGATTGTCCGGTGGGGTACATTCTGGATCAAACAATTTTAAAACATTTATACAGTTCAAAGATGCGTAAGAAAGCGACACCGATTACTCAACTTTCGAAGTAAAAAGCCGATCAAGTCCACCGGATTGCTCTACAGACACGTATTAATCCGTAAGAGTTAGTCATCATGTTGATAATAATTATCTAAAGAAACTTTTC
>NW_022884223.1:0-16039 GCF_011952255.1 Bombus vosnesenskii | reverse complement strand
ATTTATTTTATTTCCTTATTTATTATTTATTTATTTTTTATTTATCTATCTTAATTTTATTTTTCCAGATTCTTCTTCGCGTTTGGAAGTACTTCGAGTTCGAAAGTTCTTCACGTTTGGAAGCGCTTCGCGATTGAAAGCGTCCTTATACATCTTCACCACACTTGGAGCAGTAAGTATTTTATTTCCTTCAAATCGTTTCTTCCACTGATTTTTCAAACAATTTGTTTGAAATTATTTATTTTATTTCCTTATTTATTATTTATTTATTTTTCATTTACCTATCTTAATTTTATTTTTCCAGATCGTGCCTTATAACAAAACGATGGGAGAGTGCCCGCTTGGTTACAATAGCTTGCACATCAGAACACAATCTCCAGACAGTTTACCACCGAATTACGTTATGGTGAGCTTTATTTGCCCATGTGGTGAATTCATCTCGGAATTTGGCCTGCACCGCTACCTTTTATACCATCTGACGGGAAGGACGGGACGAAGATCAGGCAGCCCAGCAGCACGTCCATATCTCCAGTTGCTCACCAGGTTGCAAGCAGAAGCAATTCTGGGGCGTCGCAGGAATACGAATGAAGATGAACAAGAAGAAGAAGAAGAAGAAGAATACTCTCCTGATCGCTAAACTAATTAGACTTGGGGACTACTTCATATGGGAACTACTACTTACTTTACTTGGGAACTGTAAATAGATGTTGTCTATAACAGGCTCATCACACATAAGTTGTATTGTACATTATAGTAAATAAACTTTATACTTCTACTTAAAAGATAGATTCTAAATTTTTCTTTATCCCTTCTATCCCTTCAATTCCAATTTATCATATAATAGGTTATAACTTCTGTCCAGTTTGTTAAAATTTCTTTAACAACTTCTGCGCTTCCTGTTTAGCATCTCGATCATCTTCGTTCTTTGCAGGATAATCAAGGGCCATTTTTAAATATTTCGTAGCTAGCTCTTTTTAATTTAATTTTAAGTAGGTTTTTCCCAACATTAATAAATTTTGACTATAGAAATTGGGATCAATTTCCTCTGCAGATTCAAAATATTTTAGAGCTTCCTCGAATGATGAAGATGGCGGTTCTCCAAATATTACAGATGCAATTTTTCTTTGATACCATGTTAAATCAGAAGCTTGATAGCACCAAGTACCAAGCACGTACATAAGTGTTGGTTCTTTTGGATTTAGTTCCATTGCTCTCTGCGACATTAAACATATTCGATACAATTGCTTGACATTGTGTCAGGGAATGAAATATTTATAAGTATATATATATATGTCGGATCATCACTGGAAATGGGGTTGTGGGCGTCAAATGAATCTTCTCGAGGATTAGCCATTGATATGGTACACACAGGCGTAGTTTATTACAATGATAGAATTATTACAGTCTTAAGAATTGATCACGGCGATTCGGCACTCGCGACACTAGTGACGATGCTCTCGGGCTAAATAACGAATCCGCGGCCAACGGGATGACAACAGAACGTACTCACAAAGTCCAAGTCTGAGAATAATCACTGATCGCGAAAGCGTTACTCTTTGATCGATGAGATCGCGAGCGAGAATGCCTTTCCCGTCCCGATGATGCCACACAGGAAAACTATAACGGGGTGTGTCTAAGGATACGAGATCATCGGATTCGTCGAGAAAAGCCTTCGTTCAGAAAGTAAGGGAAATTGACGTTGCTGCTAATTGGTCAATCTCCATATCGGTGGTTAGAAAAGGATGCTAGCCGCCCTCGAGGGAAAGTTGTTAGTGGGAGACGCCGCTCGTTGAAAAATATGTCTCCCCTATCTTCCCGTAGTTGGGGCAAAGACCGTTTGTCCGTTTGAAGGACTTTAGTTAACTAAACCTTAAGATTTATAACGGGCCCTCGGGCTAGCCGAACATGTACTGCGGAGACGCATCGACATCTGGCAATCATCTTACTCGAAGAATAGGGTCTGCACGTGGCGAGCCACGGGACAGAAACCGTTGGAATATTTACTGTCGCGTGTCGCCACAAATATTTCTTTTAAGGAGAGCTATGGAATTACTCCATACCTTTGTTAGGCAAAGCGTTCATCCCGTGACCGCGGCTACGTTCGGCGACTGACTGTCGCCTCGAGCCCAAGCTCATTATCACAATTCTCGAACAATTACAATCGGGTTGAATAACTACAATTGTTCAATTACAGCTATAGTAGACTCTAGGTTACAATGTTGCGGGATTATCCAAAATGAATATATATATATATATATATATTCATCTCCGAGATGAAAGAGCACCGGAGCCTTATATATATATATATATATATATATATTAATATATTATCATGAAATATACCAGCATATGTTTCTTAATATTATATGACTCTTTTATTTGTGCTTTTACTCCTTCATAAAGAGTCTTAGAATTAAGGAGAATCGATGCTCATTTGTGTGCAGCCCAATTATCCTCTTTTATCTCAAGTGCTTCAAGTATTAAATCATAAGCTTCGAAAATTAATTTCTTTCCATCCACTTCACTCACAATTTTAGACAATTTATACATTGCTCTACACAAACGCCATATAATTTCAATATCACCGCTATCCTATAAAAATATTCAATTTTATTATCTACATTTATAAGTGATATACATAATGTCATTACTTTATAATTTATTAGAAGGTCATGTATTTCCTGGTATTGTTCTTGCTCGTATAATGCATCGGCTTTTGCTATTAGAACTTCTTTTGTAGTTATGATTGCTTCGTTGTCACCTCTCTTTTTTGTAAGACCCCAAATACCCATAGCAGTGAACGACGATATGGTACATAATTTTGTTGTTAACATGTACTGATTGCTGCTCTAATAATGAAAACTAATTGAATAATTTTGTATAATATATTAAAATTTATAGATCTGTGGCGGCACGGGCCACGGAACTTTTCAACGGCTCCGGATGCAAAGCGCGACGCCGCCAAAGCGCAACACCGACGTGCCCAATGTACCATCGGTATCTTCACACTCTTTCCGCCGAATTCTCGGAAGAGCATACACGTGCCAGCACTGGCGGCACATCTAATGAATGCACGCTAGTGGGGGATATCGATGGGCTACGAAGGGAAGAATCTGCGCGATCCGAAACAAAAGCAGAGTCAGTCTGTCTTGCGCCATTAAATGTGTAACTCCTCGGTACTATTTGCATAGCAACGCGTCGAATGATCTCTCGGTGTCTATCGTTATTTGTTAGTTGTTACCTATTGTCTGTTAAGTGTAATTGTTAGTTGTTAATTGTTAACTCTGATTGTTGATTAGTTCTAATTAAACTATTGTTCGTTAAAAACACCAAGAGTAGTTCCTTACGCACCCATCACCATACCACCTCAAACTGGTGACCCCGACGTGATTTAACGTGATATTTAGTGAAAGAGGTGACCGTGATAGTGCTATCGTTTTTAACCACCGATTTTGAGTGCACCGCGACGATGGAAAGTAATACACAGGGAACCATATCCAGCCAGGTGATCAGCATGTCTCCACTGCTACCCACGAACACGGCGGCATGGTTTGCCCTTCTGGAGAGATAATTCGAGGCAGCGCGAATTACGGAAGACACCATTAAGTACGTGACGCTGGCAAAATGTCTCAACGATCAACAGCTCCAGGACGTCGAAGACCTAATGACGAACCCTCCGGACATCGGACGCTACGAGAAATTAAAACATGCGCTCATTCGCAAATTATCCGATACGGACGCGACTCGGATAAAGAAGTTGGTGGAAAGCGAGGAGATGGGAGATAGAAAGCCATCCCAGTTTTACCAACACTTAAAAAAACTCTCCAGCCCCGCCACGCCCGATGATTTTACCCTCACGCTGTGGAGGAACCGATTACCCGCCCGCATCAGGCGTGTCCTCGCGGCAGTCGACGATTCGGACCCAGAAAGGTTATTGCGGCAGGCGGACCTGATCGCTGAAGAATTCACGGAGGATTTTCAGCGCACCGCCCGGGTAACAGCAGTAATGGACCCACCAGCGCAAAACGCTGGAGTATACGAACCAATGGCCGCCGCAATCAACGTGTTGAGCGAGCAAATATCACAGTTGCAGGCACAGATGAACGCGTTGAGCATGATTAATCATCGTCGACCACGATCACGATCACGCTCGCGTTCGCGATACCACCGACGTTCGCGCTCGCGAGATCGGCCACGGCAAGACGGTCTGTGTTTCTATCATGCAAAGTTCGGAGAACGCGCGAGGAGCTGTCGTTTCCCATGCACGTGGAAGTCGGGAAACGAGACCAGCCGTCCGTAGACGCGGCAGAAGACGACGGCCTGAGTTCCCGCCGCATCTTCGTTACGGACAAGGGAACGAAGATCTCTTCCCTTGTAGACACCGGCGCCGACATCAGCGTATACCCCCGCAGTAAAATCCATAGGCACGTCAAGAAAAACGCGTACGAACTATTCGCGGCCAACTGGGGACGCGCATCGCAACGTATGGTACCACTACGATTGGCCTTAACCTGTCCCTAAGACGAGCCTTCGAGTGGAACTTCGTAATTGCTGACGTTCAAACGCCTATCATAGGCGTAGATTTTTTAAGCCATTATGGGTTGCTCGTGGACCCGCGAAACAAACAACTCCTCGACACGACAACCCAATTATCAACAAGGGGATACGCTGCCACGACGGAAGAAATATCCATCAAAACCGTAATCGGCGAATCGGTCTACCATCGACTATTGGCGGAGTTTCCGGATCTAACTCGTCCACCGGCCTTCGGACGAGAGAAAATCCGACACAGTGTGGTACACCATATTGAAACCACACCCGGGCCACCCGTCTACAGTAAACCTCGACGTCTCGCACCGGATCGTCTCAAGCAAGTCAAGGCGGATTTCGCAACAATGATCGAGCAAGGAGTGATGCGGCCATCGAAGAGTCCATGGGCATCACCCCTGCATGTCGTCCCAAAGAAGGACGGAAGTCTACGACCATGCGGCGACTATCGTGCGTTGAACGCTCGCACCATACCCGACAGGTACTCCCCACCACATATCGAAGATTCCGCGCAACATCTGTACGGTAAGCGTGTCTACTTAAAAATCGACCTTGTCCGCGCTTACCACCAAATCCCGATCGCGCCAGAAGACGTTAAGAAAACCGCGATCACGACACCTTTCGGACTTTTCGAAGCAACCAACATGATGTTTGGGCTTCGAAACGCCGCGCAAACGTGTCAAAGATTCGTTGACGAAATTACCCGTGGTCTGGACTTCGTGTTCGCTTACATAGACGATTTCTTAATCGCATCCGAAACCGAAGAACAACATCGCGAACACCTTCGGATTTTGTTTGAACGCTTAAACGAGTATGGCGTAGTCATCAACCCAGTAAAGTGCGAATTCGGTGTGAACGAAATCACATTCTTGGGACACACCGTAAACGCCGACGGGATAAAGCCGCTAGCCGAACGCGTTGACGCTATTGTAGAAGTACCGCTCCCCGGGACCGTTAAATCACTACGCAGGTACCTCGGTATGATTAATTTCTACCGACGTTTCATACCGGGGGCCGCAAAAATGTTTCAACCCCTAAACGACCTATTAAAAGGAGGAAAAAAGGGCAACGCGCCCATCAAATGGACAGAGCAATCCGAAGCCAGCTTCCGCGAGTCGAAACGCGCCCTCGCTAACGCCACGATGTTAGCGCATCCGATACCTGGCGCACCTGTTAGCCTCGCGGTAGACGCATCCGACTATGAAATAGGAGCGGTCCTCCAGCAACGCGTCAACGACTCTTGGCAGCCGTTAGGTTTCCTTACCAAACCGTTGAACTCCGCGCAGCGAAAGTACAGCGCGTACGACCGCGAATTACTCGCTATGTACACTGCGGTAAAGCGATTTCGACACGCCATTGAAGGGAGAAATTTTATAATTTACACCGATCATAAACCCCTTACATATGCGTTCAACCAAGATCCTGATAAGTGTTCGCCGCGACAATTCCGGCAACTAGATTACATCGGACAATTCACTACCGACATAAGATATATCAAGGGGTTAGACAATAATGTTGCCGACGCTCTGTCACGCATCGAAGCGATAGGAAAGTCTGTGGACCATCGAGCTCTCGCCGCCGCGCAAGAAGCCGACAAAGAACTAAGCAACATCGTCAACTCCGGTACATCCGCGCTACGGTTAAAGAAAATACGTTTCCCCGATCACGACGTAGAAATATATTGCGACGTATCGGGTGACTTTGTACGACCGTACGTAACGAAATCCTTGCGGCGCGACGTATTTAATTCGCTCCATGGACTTTCCCAACCAGGGATACGTGCCACTCAAAACCTGGTGACGACGCGTTTCGTCTGGCCGCCCATAAACAAGGACTCCCGAAATTGGACACGACAATGTATTCCGTGTCAACAATGTAAAGTCACCAGGCACGTATCCTCACCCGTCGGAACATTCGGAGAGTTAGCGGGCCGTTTCGAACACTTACACATAGACATTATCGCGATGCCATATTCAAAAGGCTACCGATATTGTCTAACGTGTATCGACCGTTTTTCGCGTTGGCCCGAAGCCATTCCCATCGCCGACATGGAGGCGGCAACCGTCGCTTCGGCTCTCCTTTCCACGTGGATATCTCGTTTCGGCGTGCCTTTAAAAATAACGACCGATCAAGGACGCCAGTTCGAGTCGAACCTATTTAACGAACTATGCCGGTTGCTCGGCATCAGACATTTGCGCACGACAGCCTATCACCCCGCGTCCAACGGGATGGTAGAGCGCCTGCACCGACAACTAAAAGCAGCAATCAAATGCCACGATACGAGCAACTGGGTGGATATCTTGCCGATAGATCTATTAGGCATACGAACTGCTATTAAAGAGGACCTAAACGCGACGGCAACCGAAATGGTTTATGGCACCGGCATACGATTGCCTATCACCATACCTATCACCATACCACCTCAGATCATTAATATTAACATTGCACTTACAATTTGCAAGCGGTCAGATTATCAAGTTAAAGCTAATATCGACTAAAATTAGAAAATTTCTCTGGTTGTAACGAAGTTTAAAAATCTTATGCAATAATAGAAAAGTAATAAAAAATAAAATCGTGCTTAGATATAATTCCAAACCTTTGAAATGTGTGAATTGAAATCTTCTATGAATAAGCGTTCTTTGTAATACTTTTATATCTCTGATAACGAATAACGCTCTCCGTAACGACATATTAAATTATAGTATTTACAGAAAAAAAATAAAAAATTTGTACAATATACAACGTGTTCAGATTTGATTAATTATGACAGATGTAATTCTGACAGCAAAATTAGAAAATTCCACGTCAGATGAGAATCGAATAAAGTACGCAAACATTAACAGCATTGACAGATTCGATACTGAAAACTCGATATTTTCAATTCGATTTATCGTAAAGATGTTGTGTGCGCGCGCGTGTGTGTGTCTTCATCTATTTTCTGTTACTGTCTGATACGATCAAATACGATCAATTATATAAAATATAAAGTATAGAATTTTATATTTGCGATAAATACATTACACGTTTCTGAGTATTAAATTTCGCTCTTTATTTTGAATCATCCATATCCATGACTTGACATGTATTCGAAACAGAATCCGAATTAATTATGATGAATTATGATTAATTATGATTAAAATAATATAAATTAACAATGACAATAAACTAAGAAAAATTATAATATATAGAAATGGACTATTGCATTTTAATCAATATTATCAAAATCTATTGTATATTTGTTTCATGATTGAATTGTTACAAATTCAGTTATGCCGTTTACATTGTATATTACTTGAAGGAAAAAACAAATCGTACAATGTTTTACTAAATTATTGATAATTAATGCTATTGATTATTTCTAAAAAATTGCCGTTAATTATTGGTGCAGTTTTATTTATTTAGAAAGATGTTTGCGGCTGTTTCAAAACCTTATAAAATTAATGATCATTTTTTTAGACACGCCGTGACATAGTAGTAGAAAGTAGCAATAAATATGTTTATTGTAGACCATGTGATCTAGCATCTCAAAAAAGTATTAGGGATTTTGCAGAGCAATTTAAGAAAGATATATACCATATCCTATGTTAGAGTATGAAATGAAATGAAATAACATAGCTTTGTTATATGTATAAAGTGTTCATCTATTTTTGAATACTAAATTGGGAAGAAATTCTTCCTGAACTTATTATATCTAAATCAATAGATCTATAGCATAATTTGTATTATCTGTTTCCATTGTAGAACACAAGAAAAGAAAGCTTCACATTCTTATAAATAATGCAGGAGTAATAAGATGTCCTAAGATGTATACCCAAGAAGGAATTGAATTGCAATTTGGTGTGAATCATATAGGACACTTATTACTAACAAATTTATTGTTAGACACTTTAAAAGATTCTGCACCATCAAGGATTGTAAATGTTTCAAGTAGTGCACACAAGCGTGGCAAAATTAAATTCGACGATTTGAATAATGAGAAAACCTATGAGCCTGGCGAAGCATATGCACAGAGCAAATTAGCTAATATTTTATTTACAAAGGAATTGGCAAATAAATTGAAAGGTTTTGTCATTTTAACAGAAAATAAAATTTATTTTTGAATAAATAATACAATCGATAAAGCATTATTTTTTATGTCATATAGGAACTGGTGTTACAGTGAATGCCGTCCATCCTGGTATAGTACGAACAGAAATAACGCGATATATGGGAATTTATCAAAACTTTTTAGGTAGATTGGCTGTAGATACTCTTTATTAAACCCAATAGTACATTAAAGTATGACATTCGAAGAATATTGTATAAAATTTTCACGGAGAAATATTAAAAAATACGGCAATGGCAGTAATTATTCGGACGTGTCTCGGAAAAAAGTAGAATTGCTCATAACTTGGTGCTGCATCATCTGAAATCAAAAACTCAAAGTTCATTCGTTAGGTAACAGTTTTCCCCAGGTAACGCTGGGAGGGGTTTTCGAAATTTCAATTTTTCACTTTTTTGGAACACTTTGAAGGGAAAATTAGCCGCAAATTTTTCAACAAATTTTCGCAAAATCGGCTAATGACAATAAATCATTCTTTCAAGCAGAAGGAAAACGGGAACTATTAATGCTTTTGAATTATATAGCTACCTCTTGTCCTCTCCCTGAACCTACCTAGAAGGAGTTTACCACTCGTCATCGTAACCCTCCGCCAAATACCAACAATAAGAAGCTGTCCCTTGATGATAAAATATATTCAAAGCCAACGATATTTACAATATAATCATCGGAATAGCTCAAGCGACCGACAACTATATCGATCAAATATTTCTCTGCTGTACTTACTATATACTTAATACGACGATTGTGTAATTAATGCATAAGAAATAATAAGGCGATGGTAGATGTATCGTTCAATGTTTCAATATGTCGGAGACGAAAGGACGCCGGGGCCCCTCCGAACCTCCTAACATTGTAATCTAGAGTCTACTATAGCCGTAATGAAACAATCGCAGTTATCCAAGCAAATGGTAACTGTTCGGGATTCATGACGGTGAACTTTGGCTCGGGGCGACAGCCTGCCGCCCAACGTAGCCACGGTCAACGGGACGGGCGATCCGTCTAACAAAGGTGCGGACCGGTGTTATGACCCTCATTAAAGGGGCAAAAATAAATAAGAATCGCACTTTCCCCCAACTCTGTTGTCATTGTATATTCTCAGAAGCATTCTCGGACTTTCCGTAATTAAGAAGGTTTCGCATACCTGCTGCACAATACGTCTGTCCTTTAAACCGTGTTTCATACACCAAACAAATGAACAATTGCTTAGGCTTTACCAGCCTGTTAATAAGGGGGCCCCCTTAAGAGTCTTAACCCAGGCAATGGTGGCAAACATGAAGCGAAATGGCGTCTATATAAGCCCGACAACTAGCTCGGAGATCACATTCCCAATTCGACTATCGAACAGAACGTTTGAAAGTTCTTGACGCTTCGAAGTTCTTGACGTTTGAAAATTCTCGACGTTCGAAAGTTCTTGGTGTTTGGAAGCGCTTCGCGATTGAAAGCGTCCTTATACATCTTCACCACACTTGGAGCAGTAAGTATTTTATTTCCTTCAAATCGTTTCTTCCACTGGTTTTTCAAACAATTTGTTTGAAATTATTTATTTCCTTATTCATTATTTATTTATTTTTTATTTATCTATCTTAATTTTATTTTTCCAGATTCTTCTTCGCATTTGGAAGTACTTCGAGTTCGAAAGTTCTTCACGTTTGGAAGCGCTTCGCGATTGAAAGCGTCCTTATACATCTTCACCACACTTGGAGCAGTAAGTATTTTATTTCCTTCAAATCGTTTCTTCCACTGATTTTTCAAACAATTTGTTTGAAATTATTTATTTTATTTCCTTATTTATTATTTATTTATTTTTTATTTATTATCTTAATTTTATTTTTCCAGATTCTTCTTCGCATTTGGAAGTACTTCGAGTTCGAAAGTTCTTCACGTTTGGAAGCGCTTCGCGATTGAAAGCGTCCTTATACATCTTCACCACACTTGGAGCAGTAAGTATTTTATTTCCTTCAAATCGTTTCTTCCACTGATTTTTCAAACAATTTGTTTGAAATTATTTATTTTATTTCCTTATTTATTATTTATTTATTTTTCATTTACCTATCTTAATTTTATTTTTCCAGATCGTGCCTTGTAACAAAACGATGGGAGAGTGCCCGCTTGGTTACAATAGCTTGCACATCAGAACACAATCTCCAGACAGTTTACCACCGAATTACGTTATGGTGAGCTTTATTTGCCCATGTGGTGAATTCATCTCGGAATTTGGCCTGCATCGCTACCTTTTATACCATCTGACGGGAAGGACGGGACGAAGATCAGGCAGCCCAGCAGCACGTCCATATCTCCAGTTGCTCACCAGGTTGCAAGCAGAAGCAATTCTGGGGCGTCGCAGGAATACGAATGAAGATGAACAAGAAGAAGAAGAAGAAGAAGAAGAAGAAGAATACTCTCCTGATCGCTAAACTAATTAGACTTGGGGACTACTTCATATGGGAACTACTACTTACTTTACTTGGGAACTGTAAATAGATGTTGTCTATAACAGGCTCATCACACATAAGTTGTATTGTACATTATAGTAAATAAACTTTATACTTCTACTTAAAAGATAGATTCTAAATTTTTCTTTATCCCTTCTATCCCTTCAATTCCAATTTATCATATAATAGGTTATAACTTCTGTCCAGTTTGTTAAAATTTCTTTAACAACTTCTGCGCTTCCTGTTTAGCATCTCGATCATCTTCGTTCTTTGCAGGATAATCAAGGGCCATTTTTAAATATTTCGTAGCTAGCTCTTTTTAATTTAATTTTAAGTAGGTTTTTCCCAACATTAATAAATTTTGACTATAGAAATTGGGATCAATTTCCTCTGCAGATTCAAAATATTTTAGAGCTTCCTCGAATGATGAAGATGGCGGTTCTCCAAATATTACAGATGCAATTTTTCTTTGATACCATGTTAAATCAGAAACTTGATAGCACCAAGTACCAAGCACGTACATAAGTGTTGGTTCTTTTGGATTTAGTTCCATTGCTCTCTGCGACATTAAACATATTCGATACAATTGCTTGACATTGTGTCAGGGAATGAAATATTTATAAGTATATATATATATATATATGTCGGATCATCACTGGAAATGGGGTTGTGGGCGTCAAATGAATCTTCTCGAGGATTAGCCATTGATATGGTACACACAGGCGTAGTTTATTACAATGATAGAATTATTACAGTCTTAAGAATTGATCACGGCGGTTCGGCACTCGCGACACTAGTGACGATGCTCTCGGGCTAAATAACGAATCCGCGGCCAACGGGATGACAACAGAACGTACTCACAAAGTCCAAGTCTGAGAATAATCACTGATCGCGAAAGCGTTACTCTTTGATCGATGAGATCGCGAGCGAGAATGCCTTTCCCGTCCCGATGATGCCACACAGGAAAACTATAACGGGTGTCTAAGGATACGAGATCATCGGATTCGTCGAGAAAAGCCTTCGTTCAGAAAGTAAGGGAAATTGACGTTGCTGCTAATTGGTCAATCTCCATATCGGTGGTTAGAAAAGGATGCCAGCCGCCCTCGAGGGAAAGTTGTTAGTGGGAGACGCCGCTCGTTGAAAAGTATGTCTCCCCTATCTTCCCGTAGTTGGGACAAAGACCGTTTGTCCGTTTGAAGGACTTTAGTTAACTAAACCTTAAGATTTATAACGGGCCCTCGGGCTAGCCGAACATGTACTGCGGAGACGCATCGACATCTGGCAATCATCTTACTCGAAGAATAGGGTCTGCACGTGGCGAGCCACGGGACAGAAACCGTTGGAATGTTTACTGTCGCGTGTCGCCACAAATATTTCTTTTAAGGAGAGCTATAGAATTACTCCATACCTTTGTTAGGCAAAGCGTTCATCCCGTGACCGCGGCTACGTTCGGCGACTGACTGTCGCCTCGAGCCCAAGCTCATTATCACAATTCTCGAATAATTACAATCGGGTTGAATAACTACAATTGTTCAATTACAGCTATAGTAGACTCTAGGTTACAATGTTGCGGGATTATCCAAAATTCCAAAGGCTCCGGTGTTCTTTCATCTCCGACATATATATATATATATATTAATATATTATCATGAAATATACCAGCATATGTTTCTTAATATTATATGACTCTTTTATTTGTGCTTTTACTCCTTCATAAAGAGTCTTAGAATTAAGGAGAATCGATGCTCATTTGTGTGCAGCCCAATTATCCTCTTTTATCTCAAGTGCTTCAAGTATTAAATCATAAGCTTCGAAAATTAATTTCTTTCCATCCACTTCACTCACAATTTTAGACAATTTACACATTGCTCTACACAAACGCCATATAATTTCAATATCACCGCTATCCTATAAAAATATTCAATTTTATTATCTACATTTATAAGTGATATACATAATGTCATTACTTTATAATTTATTAGAAGGTCATGTATTTCCTGGTATTGTTCTTGCTCGTATAATGCATCGGCTTTTGCTATTAGAACTTCTTTTGTAGTTATGATTGCTTCGTTGTCACCTCTCTTTTTTGTAAGACCCCAAATACCCATAGCAGTGAACGACGATATGGTACATAATTTTGTTGTTAACATGTACTGATTGCTGCTCTAATAATGAAAACTAATTGAATAATTTTGTATAATATATTAAAATTTATAGATCTGTGGCGGCACGGGCCACGGAACTTTTCAACGGCTCCGGATGCAAAGCGCGACGCCGCCAAAGCGCAACACCGACGTGCCCAATGTACCATCGGTATCTTCACACTCTTTCCGCCGAATTCTCGGAAGAGCATACACGTGCCAGCACTGGCGGCACATCTAATGAATGCACGCTAGTGGGGGATATCGATGGGCTACGAAGGGAAGAATCTGCGCGATCCGAAACAAAAGCAGAGTCAGTCTGTCTTGCGCCATTAAATGTGTAACTCCTCGGTACTATTTGCATAGCAACGCGTCGAATGATCTCTCGGTGTCTATCGTTATTTGTTAGTTGTTACCTATTGTCTGTTAAGTGTAATTGTTAGTTGTTAATTGTTAACTCTGATTGTTGATTAGTTCTAATTAAACTATTGTTCGTTAAAAACACCAAGAGTAGTTCCTTACGCACCCATCACCATACCACCTCAAACTGGTGACCCCGACGTGATTTAACGTGATATTTAGTGAAAGAGGTGACCGTGATAGTGCTATCGTTTTTAACCACCGATTTTGAGTGCACCGCGACGATGGAAAGTAATACACAGGGAACCATAGCCAGCCAGGTGATCAGCATGTCTCCACTGCTACCCACGAACACGGCGGCATGGTTTGCCCTTCTGGAGAGATAATTCGAGGCAGCGCGAATTACGGAAGACACCATTAAGTACGTGACGCTGGCAAAATGTCTCAACGATCAACAGCTCCAGGACGTCGAAGACCTAATGACGAACCCTCCGGACATCGGACGCTACGAGAAATTAAAACATGCGCTCATTCGCAAATTATCCGATACGGACGCGACTCGGATAAAGAAGTTGGTGGAAAGCGAGGAGATGGGAGATAGAAAGCCATCCCAGTTTTACCAACACTTAAAAAAACTCTCCAGCCCCGCCACGCCCGATGATTTTACCCTCACGCTGTGGAGGAACCGATTACCCGCCCGCATCAGGCGTGTCCTCGCGGCAGTCGACGATTCGGACCCAGAAAGGTTATTGCGGCAGGCGGACCTGATCGCTGAAGAATTCACGGAGGATTTTCAGCGCACCGCCCGGGTAACGGCAGTAATGGACCCACCAGCGCAAAACGCTGGAGTATACGAACCAATGGCCGCCGCAATCAACGTGTTGAGCGAGCAAATATCACAGTTGCAGGCACAGATGAACGCGTTGAGCATGATTAATCATCGTCGACCACGATCACGATCACGCTCGCGTTCGCGATACCACCGACGTTCGCGCTCGCGAGATCGGCCACGGCAAGACGGTCTGTGTTTCTATCATGCAAAGTTCGGAGAACGCGCGAGGAGCTGTCGTTTCCCATGCACGTGGAAGTCGGGAAACGAGACCAGCCGTCCGTAGACGCGGCAGAAGACGACGGCCTGAGTTCCCGCCGCATCTTCGTTACGGACAAGGGAACGAAGATCTCTTTCCTTGTAGACACCGGCGCCGACATCAGCGTATACCCCCGCAGTAAAATCCATAGGCACGTCAAGAAAAACGCGTACGAACTATTCGCGGCCAACTGGGGACGCGCATCGCAACGTATGGTACCACTACGATTGGCCTTAACCTGTCCCTAAGACGAGCCTTCGAGTGGAACTTCGTAATTGCTGACGTTCAAACGCCTATCATAGGCGTAGATTTTCGACACGACAACCCAATTATCAACAAGGGGATACGCTGCCACGACGGAAGAAATATCCATCAAAACCGTAATCGGCGAATCGGTCTACCATCGACTATTGGCGGAGTTTCCGGATCTAACTCGTCCACCGGCCTTCGGACGAGAGAAAATCCGACACAGTGTGGTACACCATATTGAAACCACACCCGGGCCACCCGTCTACAGTAAACCTCGACGTCTCGCACCGGATCGTCTCAAGCAAGTCAAGGCGGATTTCGCAACAATGATCGAGCAAGGAGTGATGCGGCCATCGAAGAGTCCATGGGCATCACCCCTGCATGTCGTCCCAAAGAAGGACGGAAGTCTACGACCATGCGGCGACTATCGTGCGTTGAACGCTCGCACCATACCCGACAGGTACTCCCCACCACATATCGAAGATTCCGCGCAACATCTGTACGGTAAGCGTGTCTACTTAAAAATCGACCTTGTCCGTGCTTACCACCAAATCCCGATCGCGCCAGAAGACGTTAAGAAAACCGCGATCACGACACCTTTCGGACTTTTCGAAGCAACCAACATGATGTTTGGGCTTCGAAACGCCGCGCAAACGTGTCAAAGATTCGTTGACGAAATTACCCGTGGTCTGGACTTCGTGTTCGCTTACATAGACGATTTCTTAATCGCATCCGAAACCGAAGAACAACATCGCGAACACCTTCGGATTTTGTTTGAACGCTTAAACGAGTATGGCGTAGTCATCAACCCAGTAAAGTGCGAATTCGGTGTGAACGAAATCACATTCTTGGGACACACCGTAAACGCCGACGGGATAAAGCCGCTAGCCGAACGCGTTGACGCTATTGTAGAAGTACCGCTCCCCGGGACCGTTAAATCACTACGCAGGTACCTCGGTATGATTAATTTCTACCGACGTTTCATACCGGGGGCCGCAAAAATTTTTCAACCCCTAAACGACCTAGTAAAAGGAGGAAAAAAGGGCAACGCGCCCATCAAATGGACAGAGCAATCCGAAGCCAGCTTCCGCGAGTCGAAACGCGCCCTCGCTAACGCCA
>NW_022884222.1:0-22790 GCF_011952255.1 Bombus vosnesenskii | reverse complement strand
CCCTCCGAACCTCCTAACATTGTAATCTAGAGTCTACTATAGCCGTAATGAAACAATCGCAGTTATCCAAGCAGATGGTAACTGTTCGGGATTCATGACGGTGAACTTTGGCTCGGGGCGACAGCCTGCCGCCCAACGTAGCCACGGTCAACGGGACGGGCGATCCGTCTAACAAAGGTGCGGACCGGTGTTATGACCCTCATTAAAGGAGCAAAAATAAATAAGAATCGCACTTTCCCCCAACTCTGTTGTCATTGTATATTCTCAGAAGCATTCTCGGACTTTCCGTAATTAAGAAGGTTTCGCATACCTGCTGCACAATACGTCTGTCCTTTAAACCGTGTTTCATACACCAAACAAATGAACAACTGCTTAGGCTTTACCAGCCTGTTAATAAGGGGGCCCCCTTAAGAGACTTAACCCAGGTAATGGTGGCAAACATGAAGCGAAATGGCGTCTATATAAGCCCGACAACTAGCTCGGAGATCACATTCCCAATTCGACTATCGAATAGAACGTTTGAAAGTTCTTGACGCTTCGAAGTTCTTGACGTTTGAAAATTCTCGACGTTCGAAAGTTCTTGGTGTTTGGAAGCGCTTCGCGATTGAAAGCGTCCTTATACATCTTCACCACACTTGGAGCAGTAAGTATTTTATTTCCTTCAAATCGTTTCTTCCACTGATTTTTCAAACAATTTGTTTGAAATTATTTATTTTATTTCCTTATTTATTATTTATTTATTTTTTATTTATCTATCTTAATTTTATTTTTCCAGATTCTTCTTCGCATTTGGAAGTACTTCGAGTTCGAAAGTTCTTCACGTTTGGAAGCGCTTCGCGATTGAAAGCGTCCTTATACATCTTCACCACCCTTGGAGCAGTAAGTATTTTATTTCCTTCAAATCGTTTCTTCCACTGATTTTTCAAACAATTTGTTTGAAATTATTTATTTTATTTCCTTATTTATTATTTATTTATTTTTCATTTACCTATCTTAATTTTATTTTTCCAGATCGTGCCTTGTAACAAAACGATGGGAGAGTGCCCGCTTGGTTACAATAGCTTGCACATCAGAACACAATCTCCAGACAGTTTACCACCGAATTACGTTATGGTGAGCTTTATTTGCCCATGTGGTGAATTCATCTCGGAATTTGGTCTGCATCGCTACCTTTTATACCATCTGACGGGAAGGACGGGACGAAGATCAGGCAGCCCAGCAGCACGTCCATATCTCCAGTTGCTCACCAGGTTGCAAGCAGAAGCAATTCTGGGGCGTCGCAGGAATACGAATGAAGATGAACAAGAAGAAGAAGAAGAAGAAGAAGAATACTCTCCTGATCGCTAAACAAATTAGACTTGGGGACTACTTCATATGGGAACTACTACTTACTTTACTTGGGAACTGTAAATAGATGTTGTCTATAACAGGCTCATCACACATAAGTTGTATTGTACATTATAGTAAATAAACTTTATACTTCTACTTAAAAGATAGATTCTAAATTTTTCTTTATCCCTTCTATCCCTTCAATTCCAATTTATCATATAATAGGTTATAACTTCTGTCCAGTTTGTTAAAATTTCTTTAACAACTTCTGCGCTTCCTGTTTAGCATCTCGATCATCTTCGTTCTTTGCAGGATAATCAAGGGCCATTTTTACATATTTCGTAGCTAGCTCTTTTTAATTTAATTTTAAGTAGGTTTTTCCCAACATTAATAAATTTTGACTATAGAAATTGGGATCAATTTCCTCTGCAGATTCAAAATATTTTAGAGCTTCCTCGAATGATGAAGATGGCGGTTCTCCAAATATTACAGATGCAATTTTTCTTTGATACCATGTTAAATCAGAAACTTGATAGCACCAAGTACCAAGCACGTACATAAGTGTTGGTTCTTTTGGATTTAGTTCCATTGCTCTCTGCGACATTAAACATATTCGATACAATTGCTTGACATTGTGTCAGGGAATGAAATATTTATAAGTATATATATATATATGTCGGATCATCACTGGAAATGGGGTTGTGGGCGTCAAATGAATCTTCTCGAGGATTAGCCATTGATATGGTACACACAGGCGTAGTTTATTACAATGATAGAATTATTACAGTCTTAAGAATTGATCACGGCGGTTCGGCACTCGCGACACTAGTGACGATGCTCTCGGGCTAAATAACGAATCCGCGGCCAACGGGATGACAACAGCACGTACTCACAAAGTCCAAGTCTGAGAATAATCACTGATCGCGAAAGCGTTACTCTTTGATCGATGAGATCGCGAGCGAGAATGCCTTTCCCGTCCCGATGATGCCACACAGGAAAACTATAACGGGGTGTGTCTAAGGATACGAGATCATCGGATTCGTCGAGAAAAGCCTTCGTTCAGAAAGTAAGGGAAATTGACGTTGCTGCTAATTGGTCAATCTCCATATCGGTGGTTAGAAAAGGATGCTAGCCGCCCTCGAGGGAGAGTTGTTAGTGGGAGACGCCGCTCGTTGAAAAATATGTCTCCCCTATCTTCCCGTAGTTGGGACAAAGACCGTTTGTCCGTTTGAAGGACTTTAGTTAACTAAACCTTAAGATTTATAACGGGCCCTCGGGCTAGCCGAACATGTACTGCGGAGACGCATCGACATCTGGCAATCATCTTACTCGAAGAATAGGGTCTGCACGTGGCGAGCCACGGGACAGAAACCGTTGGAATGTTTACTGTCGCGTGTCGCCACAAATATTTCTTTTGAGGAGAGCTATAGAATTACTTCATACCTTTGTTAGGCAAAGCGTTCATCCCGTGACCGCGGCTACGTTCGGCGACTGACTGTCGCCTCGAGCCCAAGCTCATTATCACAATTCTCGAATAATTACAATCGGGTTGAATAACTACAATTGTTCAATTACAGCTATAGTAGACTCTAGGTTACAATGTTGCGAGATTATCCAAAATTCCAAAGGCTCCGGTGTTCTTTCATCTCCGACATATATATATATATTAATATATTATCATGAAATATACCAGCATATGTTTCTTAATATTATATGACTCTTTTATTTGTGCTTTTACTCCTTCATAAAGAGTCTTAGAATTAAGGAGAATCGATGCTCATTTGTGTGCAGCCCAATTATCCTCTTTTATCTCAAGTGCTTCAAGTATTAAATCATAAGCTTCGAAAATTAATTTCTTTCCATCCACTTCACTCACAATTTTAGACAATTTACACATTGCTCTACACAAACGCCATATAATTTCAATATCACCGCTATCCTATAAAAATATTCAATTTTATTATCTACATTTATAAGTGATATACATAATGTCATTACTTTATAATTTATTAGAGGGTCATGTATTTCCTGGTATTGTTCTTGCTCGTATAATGCATCGGCTTTTGCTATTAGAACTTCTTTTGTAGTTATGATTGCTTCGTTGTCACCTCTCTTTTTTGTAAGACCCCAAATATCCATAGCAGTGAACGACGATATGGTACATAATTTTGTTGTTAACATGTACTGATTGCTGCTCTAATAATGAAAACTAATTGAATAATTTTGTATAATATATTAAAATTTATAGATCTGTGGCGGCACGGGCCACGGAACTTTTCAACGGCTCCGGGTGCAAAGCGCGACGCCGCCAAAGCGCAACACCGACGTGCCCAATGTACCATCGGTATCTTCACACTCTTTCCGCCGAATTCTCGGAAGAGCATACACGTGCCAGCACTGGCGGCACATCTAATGAATGCACGCTAGTGGGGGATATCGATGGGCTACGAAGGGAAGAATCTGCGCGATCCGAAACAAAAGCAGAGTCAGTCTGTCTTGCGCCATTAAATGTGTAACTCCTCGGTACTATTTGTATAGCAACGCGTCGAATGATCTCTCGGTGTCTATCGTTATTTGTTAGTTGTTACCTATTGTCTGTTAAGTGTAATTGTTAGTTGTTAATTGTTAACTCTGATTGTTGATTAGTTCTAATTAAACTATTGTTCGTTAAAAACACCAAGAGTAGTTCCTTACGCACCCATCACCATGCCACCTCAAACTGGTGACCCCGACGTGATTTAACGTGATATTTAGTGAAAGAGGTGACCGTGATAGTGCTATCGTTTTTAACCACCGATTTTGAGTGCACCGCGACGATGGAAAGTAATACACAGGGAACCATAGCCAGCCAGGTGATCAGCATGTCTCCACTGCTACCCACGAACACGGCGGCATGGTTTGCCCTTCTGGAGAGATAATTCGAGGCAGCGCGAATTACGGAAGACACCAGTAAGTACGTGACGCTGGCAAAATGTCTCAACGATCAACAGCTCCAGGACGTCGAAGACCTAATGACGAACCCTCCGGACATCGGACGCTACGAGAAATTAAAACATGCGCTCATTCGCAAATTATCCGATACGGACGCGACTCGGATAAAGAAGTTGGTGGAAAGCGAGGAGATGGGAGATAGAAAGCCATCCCAGTTTTACCAACACTTAAAAAAACTCTCCAGCCCCGCCACGCCCGATGATTTTACCCTCACGCTGTGGAGGAACCGATTACCCGCCCGTATCAGGCGTGTCCTCGCGGCAGTCGACGATTCGGACCCAGAAAGGTTATTGCGGCAGGCGGACCTGATCGCTGAAGAATTCACGGAGGATTTTCAGCGCACCGCCCGGGTAACGGCAGTAATGGACCCACCAGCGCAAAACGCTGGAGTATACGAACCAATGGCCGCCGCAATCAACGTGTTGAGCGAGCAAATATCACAGTTGCAGGCACAGATGAACGCGTTGAGCATGATCAATCATCGTCGACCACGATCACGATCACGCTCGCGTTCGCGATACCACCGACGTTCGCGCTCGCGAGATCGGCCACGGCAAGACGGTCTGTGTTTCTATCATGCAGAGTTCGGAGAACGCGCGAGGAGCTGTCGTTTCCCATGCACGGGGAAGTCGGGAAACGAGACCAGCCGTCCGTAGACGCGGCAGAAGACGACGGCCTGAGTTCCCGCCGCATCTTCGTTACGGACAAGGGAACGAAGATCTCTTTCCTTGTAGACACCGGCGCCGACATCAGCGTATACCCCCGCAGTAAAATCCATAGGCACGTCAAGAAAAACGCGTACGAACTATTCGCGGCCAACTGGGGACGCGCATCGCAACGTATGGTACCACTACGATTGGCCTTAACCTGTCCCTAAGACGAGCCTGCGAGTGGAACTTCGTAATTGCTGACGTTCAAACGCCTATCATAGGCGTAGATTTTTTAAGCCATTATGGGTTGCTCGTGGACCCGCGAAACAAACAACTCCTCGACACGACAACCCAATTATCAACAAGGGGATACGCTGCCACGACGGAAGAAATATCCATCAAAACCGTAATCGGCGAATCGGTCTACCATCGACTATTGGCGGAGTTTCCGGATCTAACTCGTCCACCGGCCCTCGGACGAGAGAAAATCCGACACAGTGTGGTACACCATATTGAAACCACACCCGGGCCACCCGTCTACAGTAAACCTCGACGTCTCGCACCGGATCGTCTCAAGCAAGTCAAGGCGGATTTCGCAACAATGATCGAGCAAGGAGTGATGCGGCCATCGAAGAGTCCATGGGCATCACCCCTGCATGTCGTCCCAAAGAAGGACGGAAGTCTACGACCATGCGGCGACTATCGTGCGTTGAACGCTCGCACCATACCCGACAGGTACTCCCCACCACATATCGAAGATTCCGCGCAACATCTGTACGGTAAGCGTGTCTACTTAAAAATCGACCTTGTCCGCGCTTACCACCAAATCCCGATCGCGCCAGAAGACGTCAAGAAAACCGCGATCACGACACCTTTCGGACTTTTCGAAGCAACCAACATGATGTTTGTGCTTCGAAACGCCGCGCAAACGTGTCAAAGATTCGTTGACGAAATTACCCGTGGTCTGGACTTCGTGTTCGCTTACATAGACGATTTCTTAATCGCATCCGAAACCGAAGAACAACATCGCGAACACCTTTGGATTTTGTTTGAACGCTTAAACGAGTATGGCGTAGTCATCAACCCAGTAAAGTGCGAATTCGGTGTGAACGAAATCACATTCTTGGGACACACCGTAAACGCTGACGGGATAAAGCCGCTAGCCGAACGCGTTGACGCTATTGTAGAAGTACCGCTCCCCGGGACCGTTAAATCACTACGCAGGTACCTCGGTATGATTAATTTCTACCGACGTTTCATACCGGGGGCCGCAAAAATTTTTCAACCCCTAAACGACCTATTAAAAGGAGGAAAAAAGGGCAACGCGCCCATCAAATGGACAGAGCAATCCGAAGCCAGCTTCCGCGAGTCGAAACGCGCCCTCGCTAACGCCACGATGTTAGCGCATCCGATACCTGGCGCACCTGTTAGCCTCGCGGTAGACGCATCCGACTATGAAATAGGAGCGGTCCTCCAGCAACGCGTCAACGACTCTTGGCAGCCGTTAGGTTTCCTTACCAAACCGTTGAACTCCGCGCAGCGAAAGTACAGCGCGTACGACCGCGAATTACTCGCTATGTACACTGCGGTAAAGCGATTTCGACACGCCATTGAAGGGAGAAATTTTATAATTTACACCGATCATAAACCCCTTACATATGCGTTCAACCAAGATCCCGATAAGTGTTCGCCGCGACAATTCCGGCAACTAGATTACATCGGACAATTCACTACCGACATAAGATATATCAAGGGGTTAGACAATAATGTTGCCGACGCTCTGTCACGCATCGAAGCGATAGGAAAGTCTGTGGACCATCGAGCTCTCGCCGCCGCGCAAGAAGCCGACAAAGAACTAAGCAACATCGTCAACTCCGGTACATCCGCGCTACGGTTAAAGAAAATACGTTTCCCCGATCACGACGTAGAAATATATTGCGACGTATCGGGTGACTTTGTACGACCGTACGTAACGAAATCCTTGCGGCGCGACGTATTTAATTCGCTCCATGGACTTTCCCAACCAGGGATACGTGCCACTCAAAACCTGGTGACGACGCGTTTCGTCTGGCCGCCCATAAACAAGGACCCCCGAAATTGGACACGACAATGTATTCCGTGTCAACAATGTAAAGTCACCAGGCACGTATCCTCACCCGTCGGAACATTCGGAGAGTTAGCGGGCCGTTTCGAACACTTACACATAGACATTATCGCGATGCCATATTCAAAAGGCTACCGATATTGTCTAACGTGTATCGACAGTTTTTCGCGTTGGCCCGAAGCCATTCCCATCGCCGACATGGAGGCGGCAACCGTCGCTTCGGCTCTCCTTTCCACGTGGATATCTCGTTTCGGCGTGCCTTTAAAAATAACGACCGATCAAGGACGCCAGTTCGAGTCGAACCTATTTAACGAACTATGCCGGTTGCTCGGCATCAGACATTTGCGCACGACAGCCTATCACCCCGCGTCCAACGGGATGGTAGAGCGCCTGCACCGACAACTAAAAGCAGCAATCAAATGCCACGATACGAGCAACTGGGTGGATATCTTGCCGATAGATCTATTAGGCATACGAACTGCTATTAAAGAGGACCTAAACGCGACGGCAGCCGAAATGGTTTATGGCACCGGCATACGATTGCCTATCACCATACCTATCACCATACCACCTCAGATCATTAATATTAACATTGCACTTACAATTTGCAAGCGGTCAGATTATCAAGTTAAAGCTAATATCGACTAAAATTAGAAAATTTCTCTGGTTGCAACGAAGTTTAAAAATCTTATGCAATAATAGAAAAGTAATAAAAAATAAAATCGTGCTTAGATATAATTCCAAACCTTTGAAATGTGTGAATTGAAATCTTCTATGAATAAGCGTTCTTTGTAATACTTTTATATCTCTGATAACGAATAACGCTCTCCGTAACGACATATTAAATTATAGTATTTACAGAAAAAAAATAAAAAATTTGTACAATATACAACGTGTTCAGATTTGATTAATTATGACAGATGTAATTCTGACAGCAAAATTAGAAAATTCCACGTCAGATGAGAATCGAATAAAGTACGCAAACATTAACAGCATTGACAGATTCGATACTGAAAACTCGATATTTTCAATTCGATTTATCGTAAAGATGTTGTGTGCGCGCGTGTGTGTGTCTTCATCTATTTTCTGTTACTGTCTGATACGATCAAATACGATCAATTATATAAAATATAAAGTATAGAATTTTATATTTGCGATAAATACATTACACGTTTCTGAGTATTAAATTTCGCTCTTTATTTTGAATCATCCATATCCATGACTTGACATGTATTCGAAACAGAATCCGAATTAATTATGATGAATTATGATTAATTATGATTAAAATAATATAAATTAACAATGACAATAAACTAAGAAAAATTATAATATATAGAAATGGACTATTGCATTTTAATCAATATTATCAAAATCTATTGTATATTTGTTTCATGATTGAATTGTTACAAATTCAGTTATGCCGTTTACATTGTATATTACTTGAAGGAAAAAACAAATCGTACAATGTTTTACTAAATTATTGATAATTAATGCTATTGATTATTTCTAAAAAATTGCCGTTAATTATTGGTGCAGTTTTATTTATTTAGAAAAATGTTTGCGGCTGTTTCAAAACCTTATAAAATTAATGATCATTTTTTTAGACACGCCGTGACATAGTAGTAGAAAGTAGCAATAAATATGTTTATTGTAGACCATGTGATCTAGCATCTCAAAAAAGTATTAGGGATTTTGCAGAGCAATTTAAGAAAGATATATACCGTATCCTATGTTAGAGTATGAAATGAAATGAAATAACATAGCTTTGTTATATGTATAAAGTGTTCATCTATTTTTGAATACTAAATTGGGAAGAAATTCTTCCTGAACTTATTATATCTAAATCAATAGATCTATAGCATAATTTGTATTATCTGTTTCCATTGTAGAACACAAGAAAAGAAAGCTTCACATTCTTATAAATAATGCAGGAGTAATAAGATGTCCTAAGATGTATACCCAAGAAGGAATTGAATTGCAATTTGGTGTGAATCATATAGGACACTTATTACTAACAAATTTATTGTTAGACACTTTAAAAGATTCTGCACCATCAAGGATTGTAAATGTTTCAAGTAGTGCACACAAGCGTGGCAAAATTAAATTCGACGATTTGAATAATGAGAAAACCTATGAGCCTGGCGAAGCATATGCACAGAGCAAATTAGCTAATATTTTATTTACAAAGGAATTGGCAAATAAATTGAAAGGTTTTGTCATTTTAACAGAAAATAAAATTTATTTTTGAATAAATAATACAATCGATAAAGCATTATTTTTTATGTCATATAGGAACTGGTGTTACAGTGAATGCCGTCCATCCTGGTATAGTACGAACAGAAATAACGCGATATATGGGAATTTATCAAAACTTTTTAGGTAGATTGGCTGTAGATACTCTTTATTAAAACCAATAGTACATTAAAGTATGACATTCGAAGAATATTGTATAAAATTTTCACGGAGAAATATTAAAAAATACGGCAATGGCAGTAATTATTCGGACGTGTCTCGGAAAAAAGTAGAATTGCTCATAACTTGGTGCTGCATCATCTGAAATCAAAAACTCAAAGTTCATTCGTTAGGTAACAGTTTTCCCCAGGTAACGCTGGGAGGGTTTTTCGAAATTTCAATTTTTCACTTTTTTAGAACACTTTGAAGGGAAAATTAGCCGCAAATTTTTCAACAAATTTTCGCAAAATCGGCTAATGACAATAAATCATTCTTTCAAGCAGAAAGAAAACGGGAACTATTAATGCTTTTGAATTATATAGCTACCTCTTGTCCTCTCCCTGAACCTACCTAGAAGGAGTTTACCACTCGTCATCGTAACCCTCCGCCAAATACCAACAATAAGAAGCTGTCCCTTGATGATAAAATATATTCAAAGCCAACGATATTTACAATATAATCATCGGAATAGCTCAAGCGACCGACAACTATATCGATCAAATATTTCTCTGCTGTACTTACTATATACTTAATACGACGATTGTGTAATTAATGCATAAGAAATAATAAGGCGATGGTAGATGTATCGTTCAATGTTTCAATATGTCGGAGACGAAAGGACGCCGGGGCCCCTCCGAACCTCCTAACATTGTAATCTAGAGTCTACTATAGCCGTAATGAAACAATCGCAGTTATCCAAGCAGATGGTAACTGTTCGGGATTCATGACGGTGAACTTTGGCTCGGGGCGACAGCCTGCCGCCCAACGTAGCCACGGTCAACGGGACGGGCGATCCGTCTAACAAAGGTGCGGACCGGTGTTATGACCCTCATTAAAGGGGCAAAAATAAATAAGAATCGCACTTTCCCCCAACTCTGTTGTCATTGCATATTCTCATAAGCATTCTCGGACTTTCCGTAATTAAGAAGGTTTCGCATACCTGCTGCACAATACGTCTGTCCTTTAAACCGTGTTTCATACACCAAACAAATGAACAACTGCTTAGGCTTTACCAGCCTGTTAATAAGGGGGCCCCCTTAAGAGACTTAACCCAGGCAATGGTGGCAAACATGAAGCGAAATGGCGTCTATATAAGCCCGACAACTAGCTCGGAGATCACATTCCCAATTCGACTATCGAACAGAACGTTTGAAAGTTCTTGACGCTTCGAAGTTCTTGACGTTTGAAAATTCTCGACGTTCGAAAGTTCTTGGTGTTTGGAAGCGCTTCGCGATTGAAAGCGTCCTTATACATCTTCCACACACTTGGAGCAGTAAGTATTTTATTTCCTTCAAATCGTTTCTTCCACTGATTTTTCAAACAATTTGTTTGAAATTATTTATTTTATTTCCTTATTTATTATTTATTTATTTTTTATTTATATATCTTAATTTTATTTTTCCAGATTCTTCTTCGCATTTGGAAGTACTTCGAGTTCGAAAGTTCTTCACGTTTGGAAGCGCTTCGCGATTGAAAGCGTCCTTATACATCTTCACCACACTTGGAGCAGTAAGTATTTTATTTCCTTCAAATCGTTTCTTCCACTGATTTTTCAAACAATGTGTTTGAAATTATTTATTTTATTTCCTTATTTATTATTTATTTATTTTTCATTTACCTATCTTAATTTTATTTTTCCAGATCGTGCCTTGTAACAAAACGATGGGAGAGTGCCCGCTTGGTTACAATAGCTTGCACATCAGAACACAATCTCCAGACAGTTTACCACCGAATTACGTTATGGTGAGCTTTATTTGCCCATGTGGTGAATTCATCTCGGAATTTGGCCTGCATCGCTACCTTTTATACCATCTGACGGGAAGGACGGGACGAAGATCAGGCAGCCCAGCAGCACGTCCATATCTCCAGTTGCTCACCAGGTTGCAAGCAGAAGCAATTCTGGGGCGTCGCAGGAATACGAATGAAGATGAACAAGAAGAAGAAGAAGAAGAAGAAGAAGAAGAATACTCTCCTGATCGCTAAACTAATTAGACTTGGGGACTACTTCATATGGGAACTACTACTTACTTTACTTGGGAACTGTAAATAGATGTTGTCTATAACAGGCTCATCACACATAAGTTGTATTGTACATTATAGTAAATAAACTTTATACTTCTACTTAAAAGATAGATTCTAAATTTTTCTTTATCCCTTCTATCCCTTCAATTCCAATTTATCATATAATAGGTTATAACTTCTGTCCAGTTTGTTAAAATTTCTTTAACAACTTCTGCGCTTCCTGTTTAGCATCTCGATCATCTTCGTTCTTTGCAGGATAATCAAGGGCCATTTTTAAATATTTCGTAGCTAGCTCTTTTTAATTTAATTTTAAGTAGGTTTTTCCCAACATTAATAAATTTTGACTATAGAAATTGGGATCAATTTCCTCTGCAGATTCAAAATATTTTAGAGCTTCCTCGAATGATGAAGATGGCGGTTCTCCAAATATTACAGATGCAATTTTTCTTTGATACCATGTTAAATCAGAAACTTGATAGCACCAAGTACCAAGCACGTACATAAGTGTTGGTTCTTTTGGATTTAGTTCCATTGCTCTCTGCGACATTAAACATATTCGATACAATTGCTTGACATTGTGTCAGGGAATGAAATATTTATAAGTATATATATATATGTCGGATCATCACTGGAAATGGGGTTGTGGGCGTCAAATGAATCTTCTCGAGGATTAGCCATTGATATGGTACACACAGGCGTAGTTTATTACAATGATAGAATTATTACAGTCTTAAGAATTGATCACGGCGGTTCGGCACTCGCGACACTAGTGACGATGCTCTCGGGCTAAATAACGAATCCGCGGCCAACGGGATGACAACAGAACGTACTCACAAAGTCCAAGTCTGAGAATAATCACTGATCGCGAAAGCGTTACTCTTTGATCGATGAGATCGCGAGCGAGAATGCCTTTTCCGTCCCGATGATGCCACACAGGAAAACTATAACGGGTGTCTAAGGATACGAGATCATCGGATTCGTCGAGAAAAGCCTTCGTTCAGAAAGTAAGGGAAATTGACGTTGCTGCTAATTGGTCAATCTCCATATCGGTGGTTAGAAAAGGATGCTAGCCGCCCTCGAGGGAAAGTTGTTAGTGGGAGACGCCGCTCGTTGAAAAATATGTCTCCCCTATCTTCCCGTAGTTGGGACAAAGACCGTTTGTCCGTTTGAAGGACTTTAGTTAACTAAACCTTAAGATTTATAACGGGCCCTCGGGCTAGCCGAACATGTACTGCGGAGACGCATCGACATCTGGCAATCATCTTACTCGAAGAATAGGGTCTGCACGTGGCGAGCCACGGGACAGAAACCGTTGGAATGTTTACTGTCGCGTGTCGCCACAAATATTTCTTTTAAGGAGAGCTATAGAATTACTCCATACCTTTGTTAGGCAAAGCGTTCATCCCGTGACCGCGGCTACGTTCGGCGACTGACTGTCGCCTCGAGCCCAAGCTCATTATCACAATTCTCGAATAATTACAATCGGGTTGAATAACTACAATTGTTCAATTACAGCTATAGTAGACTCTAGGTTACAATGTTGCGGGATTATCCAAAATTCCAAAGGCTCCGGTGTTCTTTCATCTCCGACATATATATATATATATATATATATTAATATATTATCATGAAATATACCAGCATATGTTTCTTAATATTATATGACTCTTTTATTTGTGCTTTTACTCCTTCATAAAGAGTCTTAGAATTAAGGAGAATCGATGCTCATTTGTGTGCAGCCCAATTATCCTCTTTTATCTCAAGTGCTTCAAGTATTAAATCATAAGCTTCGAAAATTAATTTCTTTCCATCCACTTCACTCACAATTTTAGACAATTTATACATTGCTCTACACAAACGCCATATAATTTCAATATCACCGCTATCCTATAAAAATATTCAATTTTATTATCTACATTTATAAGTGATATACATAATGTCATTACTTTATAATTTATTAGAAGGTCATGTATTTCCTGGTATTGTTCTTGCTCGTATAATGCATCGGCTTTTGCTATTAGAACTTCTTTTGTAGTTATGATTGCTTCGTTGTCACCTCTCTTTTTTGTAAGACCCCAAATACCCATAGCAGTGAACGACGATATGGTACATAATTTTGTTGTTAACATGTACTGATTGCTGCTCTAATAATGAAAACTAATTGAATAATTTTGTATAATATATTAAAATTTATAGATCTGTGGCGGCACGGGCCACGGAACTTTTCAACGGCTCCGGATGCAAAGCGCGACGCCGCCAAAGCGCAACACCGACGTGCCCAATGTACCATCGGTATCTTCACACTCTTTCCGCCGAATTCTCGGAAGAGCATACACGTGCCAGCACTGGCGGCACATCTAATGAATGCACGCTAGTGGGGGATATCGATGGGCTACGAAGGGAAGAATCTGCGCGATCCGAAACAAAAGCAGAGTCAGTCTGTCTTGCGCCATTAAATGTGTAACTCCTCGGTACTATTTGCATAGCAACGCGTCGAATGATCTCTCGGTGTCTATCGTTATTTGTTAGTTGTTACCTATTGTCTGTTAAGTGTAATTGTTAGTTGTTAATTGTTAACTCTGATTGTTGATTAGTTCTAATTAAACTATTGTTCGTTAAAAACACCAAGAGTAGTTCCTTACGCACCCATCACCATACCACCTCAAACTGGTGACCCCGACGTGATTTAACGTGATATTTAGTGAAAGAGGTGACCGTGATAGTGCTATCGTTTTTAACCACCGATTTTGAGTGCACCGCGACGATGGAAAGTAATACACAGGGAACCATAGCCAGCCAGGTGATCAGCATGTCTCCACTGCTACCCACGAACACGGCGGCATGGTTTGCCCTTCTGGAGAGATAATTCGAGGCAGCGCGAATTACGGAAGACACCATTAAGTACGTGACGCTGGCAAAATGTCTCAACGATCAACAGCTCCAGGACGTCGAAGACCTAATGACGAACCCTCCGGACATCGGACGCTACGAGAAATTAAAACATGCGCTCATTCGCAAATTATCCGATACGGACGCGACTCGGATAAAGAAGTTGGTGGAAAGCGAGGAGATGGGAGATAGAAAGCCATCCCAGTTTTACCAACACTTAAAAAAACTCTCCAGCCCCGCCACGCCCGATGATTTTACCCTCACGCTGTGGAGGAACCGATTACCCGCCCGCATCAGGCGTGTCCTCGCGGCAGTCGACGATTCGGACCCAGAAAGGTTATTGCGGCAGGCGGACCTGATCGCTGAAGAATTCACGGAGGATTTTCAGCGCACCGCCCGGGTAACGGCAGTAATGGACCCACCAGCGCAAAACGCTGGAGTATACGAACCAATGGCCGCCGCAATCAACGTGTTGAGCGAGCAAATATCACAGTTGCAGGCACAGATGAACGCGTTGAGCATGATTAATCATCGTCGACCACGATCACGATCACGCTCGCGTTCGCGATACCACCGACGTTCGCGCTCGCGAGATCGGCCACGGCAAGACGGTCTGTGTTTCTATCATGCAAAGTTCGGAGAACGCGCGAGGAGCTGTCGTTTCCCATGCACGTGGAAGTCGGGAAACGAGACCAGCCGTCCGTAGACGCGGCAGAAGACGACGGCCTGAGTTCCCGCCGCATCTTCGTTACGGACAAGGGAACGAAGATCTCTTTCCTTGTAGACACCGGCGCCGACATCAGCGTATACCCCCGCAGTAAAATCCATAGGCACGTCAAGAAAAACGCGTACGAACTATTCGCGGCCAACTGGGGACGCGCATCGCAACGTATGGTACCACTACGATTGGCCTTAACCTGTCCCTAAGACGAGCCTTCGAGTGGAACTTCGTAATTGCTGACGTTCAAACGCCTATCATAGGCGTAGATTTTTTAAGCCATTATGGGTTGCTCGTGGACCCGCGAAACAAACAACTCCTCGACACGACAACCCAATTATCAACAAGGGGATACGCTGCCACGACGGAAGAAATATCCATCAAAACCGTAATCGGCGAATCGGTCTACCATCGACTATTGGCGGAGTTTCCGGATCTAACTCGTCCACCGGCCTTCGGACGAGAGAAAATCCGACACAGTGTGGTACACCATATTGAAACCACACCCGGGCCACCCGTCTACAGTAAACCTCGACGTCTCGCACCGGATCGTCTCAAGCAAGTCAAGGCGGATTTCGCAACAATGATCGAGCAAGGAGTGATGCGGCCATCGAAGAGTCCATGGGCATCACCCCTGCATGTCGTCCCAAAGAAGGACGGAAGTCTACGACCATGCGGCGACTATCGTGCGTTGAACGCTCGCACCATACCCGACAGGTACTCCCCACCACATATCGAAGATTCCGCGCAACATCTGTACGGTAAGCGTGTCTACTTAAAAATCGACCTTGTCCGCGCTTACCACCAAATCCCGATCGCGCCAGAAGACGTTAAGAAAACCGCGATCACGACACCTTTCGGACTTTTCGAAGCAACCAACATGATGTTTGGGCTTCGAAACGCCGCGCAAACGTGTCAAAGATTCGTTGACGAAATTACCCGTGGTCTGGACTTCGTGTTCGCTTACATAGACGATTTCTTAATCGCATCCGAAACCGAAGAACAACATCGCGAACACCTTCGGATTTTGTTTGAACGCTTAAACGAGTATGGCGTAGTCATCAACCCAGTAAAGTGCGAATTCGGTGTGAACGAAATCACATTCTTGGGACACACCGTAAACGCCGACGGGATAAAGCCGCTAGCCGAACGCGTTGACGCTATTGTAGAAGTACCGCTCCCCGGGACCGTTAAATCACTACGCAGGTACCTCGGTATGATTAATTTCTACCGACGTTTCATACCGGGGGCCGCAAAAATTTTTCAACCCCTAAACGACCTATTAAAAGGAGGAAAAAAGGGCAACGCGCCCATCAAATGGACAGAGCAATCCGAAGCCAGCTTCCGCGAGTCGAAACGCGCCCTCGCTAACGCCACGATGTTAGCGCATCCGATACCTGGCGCACCTGTTAGCCTCGCGGTAGACGCATCCGACTATGAAATAGGAGCGGTCCTCCAGCAACGCGTCAACGACTCTTGGCAGCCGTTAGGTTTCCTTACCAAACCGTTGAACTCCGCGCAGCGAAAGTACAGCGCGTACGACCGCGAATTACTCGCTATGTACACTGCGGTAAAGCGATTTCGACACGCCATTGAAGGGAGAAATTTTATAATTTACACCGATCATAAACCCCTTACATATGCGTTCAACCAAGATCCTGATAAGTGTTCGCCGCGACAATTCCGGCAACTAGATTACATCGGACAATTCACTACCGACATAAGATATATCAAGGGGTTAGACAATAATGTTGCCGACGCTCTGTCACGCATCGAAGCGATAGGAAAGTCTGTGGACCATCGAGCTCTCGCCGCCGCGCAAGAAGCCGACAAAGAACTAAGCAACATCGTCAACTCCGGTACATCCGCGCTACGGTTAAAGAAAATACGTTTCCCCGATCACGACGTAGAAATATATTGCGACGTATCGGGTGACTTTGTACGACCGTACGTAACGAAATCCTTGCGGCGCGACGTATTTAATTCGCTCCATGGACTTTCCCAACCAGGGATACGTGCCACTCAAAACCTGGTGACGACGCGTTTCGTCTGGCCGCCCATAAACAAGCACTCCCGAAATTGGACACGACAATGTATTCCGTGTCAACAATGTAAAGTCACCAGGCACGTATCCTCACCCGTCGGAACATTCGGAGAGTTAGCGGGCCGTTTCGAACACTTACACATAGACATTATCGCGATGCCATATTCAAAAGGCTACCGATATTGTCTAACGTGTATCGACCGTTTTTCGCGTTGGCCCGAAGCCATTCCCATCGCCGACATGGAGGCGGCAACCGTCGCTTCGGCTCTCCTTTCCACGTGGATATCTCGTTTCGGCGTGCCTTTAAAAATAACGACCGATCAAGGACGCCAGTTCGAGTCGAACCTATTTAACGAACTATGCCGGTTGCTCGGCATCAGACATTTGCGCACGACAGCCTATCACCCCGCGTCCAACGGGATGGTAGAGCGCCTGCACCGACAACTAAAAGCAGCAATCAAATGCCACGATACGAGCAACTGGGTGGATATCTTGCCGATAGATCTATTAGGCATACGAACTGCTATTAAAGAGGACCTAAACGCGACGGCAGCCGAAATGGTTTATGGCACCGGCATACGATTGCCGGCAGAATTTTTATACCGACTAAACAACAGGCCAATTCGGAATTCGCAAGTCGCCTAAAAGACCGAATAGGAAAAATCAGGCCTCATCCAATTACGCGACACGGCGAAAAGAGAACCTTCGTGTTCCGCGACCTCGAAACATCGCCTTATGTATTTCTGCGTCGCGACGCCATCGGAGACCCCTTACAACCACCCTACGACGGGCCGTATCAGGTTATAGAGCGAGGAAAAAAGACCTTCACTATTAAAATAAATAATAAAAACGTAATAGTGTCCATAGACCGATTGAAACCCGCATTTCTATTTAACGATAATATTGAACACCATAGCACGGAAAAGCGCAATGTAACAATACCGCCCGGTGCCCGAAACGAACAAAGCGAAGGGGACTCAAGAGTTCATCACACCACACGCGCGGGCAGGAGAGTTCGATTTCCTGATTGGTTTCAGGCGGGTCTCGGATAGGCGTTAGGAGCCGGCGAACGTGCACCCTTGCCTGTAACATTTATACATTTTTCATTTATATAGCGTTATCACTGGTAAGGGGGTACTGTGGCGGCACGGGCCACGGAACTTTTCAACGGCTCCGGATGCAAAGCGCGACGCCGCCAAAGCGCAACACCGACGTGCCCAATGTACCATCGATATCTTCACACTCTTTCCGCCGAATTCTCGGAAGAGCATACACGTGCCAGCACTGGCGGCACATCTAATGAATGCACGCTAGTGGGGGATATCGATGGGCTACGAAGGGAAGAATCTGCGCGATCCGAAACAAAAGCAGAGTCAGTCTGTCTTGCGCCATTAAATGTGTAACTCCTCGGTACTATTTGCATAGCAACGCGTCGAATGATCTCTCGGTGTCTATCGTTATTTGTTAGTTGTTACCTATTGTCTGTTAAGTGTAATTGTTAGTTGTTAATTGTTAACTCTGATTGTTGATTAGTTCTAATTAAACTATTGTTCGTTAAAAACACCAAGAGTAGTTCCTTACGCACCTATCACCATACCACCTCAGATCATTAATATTAACATTGCACTTACAATTTGCAAGCGGTCAGATTATCAAGTTAAAGCTAATATCGACTAAAATTAGAAAATTTCTCTGGTTGCAACGAAGTTTAAAAATCTTATGCAATAATAGAAAAGTAATAAAAAATAAAATCGTGCTTAGATATAATTCCAAACCTTTGAAATGTGTGAATTGAAATCTTCTATGAATAAGCGTTCTTTGTAATACTTTTATATCTCTGATAACGAATAACGCTCTCCGTAACGACATATTAAATTATAGTATTTACAGAAAAAAAATAAAAAATTTGTACAATATACAACGTGTTCAGATTTGATTAATTATGACAGATGTAATTCTGACAGCAAAATTAGAAAATTCCACGTCAGATGAGAATCGAATAAAGTACGCAAACATTAACAGCATTGACAGATTCGATACTGAAAACTCGATATTTTCAATTCGATTTATCGTAAAGATGTTGTGTGCGCGCGTGTGTGTGTGTCTTCATCTATTTTCTGTTACTGTCTGATACGATCAAATACGATCAATTATATAAAATATAAAGTATAGAATTTTATATTTGCGATAAATACATTACACGTTTCTGAGTATTAAATTTCGCTCTTTATTTTGAATCATCCATATCCATGACTTGACATGTATTCGAAACAGAATCCGAATTAATTATGATGAATTATGATTAATTATGATTAAAATAATATAAATTAACAATGACAATAAACTAAGAAAAATTATAATATATAGAAATGGACTATTGCATTTTAATCAATATTATCAAAATCTATTGTATATTTGTTTCATGATTGAATTGTTACAAATTCAGTTATGCCGTTTACATTGTATATTACTTGAAGGAAAAAACAAATCGTACAATGTTTTACTAAATTATTGATAATTAATGCTATTGATTATTTCTAAAAAATTGCCGTTAATTATTGGTGCAGTTTTATTTATTTAGAAAAATGTTTGCGGCTGTTTCAAAACCTTATAAAATTAATGATCATTTTTTTAGACACGCCGTGACATAGTAGTAGAAAGTAGCAATAAATATGTTTATTGTAGACCATGTGATCTAGCATCTCAAAAAAGTATTAGGGATTTTGCAGAGCAATTTAAGAAAGATATATACCATATCCTATGTTAGAGTATGAAATGAAATGAAATAACATAGCTTTGTTATATGTATAAAGTGTTCATCTATTTTTGAATACTAAATTGGGAAGAAATTCTTCCTGAACTTATTATATCTAAATCAATAGATCTATAGCATAATTTGTATTATCTGTTTCCATTGTAGAACACAAGAAAAGAAAGCTTCACATTCTTATAAATAATGCAGGAGTAATAAGATGTCCTAAGATGTATACCCAAGAAGGAATTGAATTGCAATTTGGTGTGAATCATATAGGACACTTATTACTAACAAATTTATTGTTAGACACTTTAAAAGATTCTGCACCATCAAGGATTGTAAATGTTTCAAGTAGTGCACACAAGCGTGGCAAAATTAAATTCGACGATTTGAATAATGAGAAAACCTATGAGCCTGGCGAAGCATATGCACAGAGCAAATTAGCTAATATTTTATTTACAAAGGAATTGGCAAATAAATTGAAAGGTTTTGTCATTTTAACAGAAAATAAAATTTATTTTTGAATAAATAATACAATCGATAAAGCATTATTTTTTATGTCATATAGGAACTGGTGTTACAGTGAATGCCGTCCATCCTGGTATAGTACGAACAGAAATAACGCGATATATGGGAATTTATCAAAACTTTTTAGGTAGATTGGCTGTAGATACTCTTTATTAAAACCAATAGTACATTAAAGTATGACATTCGAAGAATATTGTATAAAATTTTCACGGAGAAATATTAAAAAATACGGCAATGGCAGTAATTATTCGGACGTGTCTCGGAAAAAAGTAGAATTGCTCATAACTTGGTGCTGCATCATCTGAAATCAAAAACTCAAAGTTCATTCGTTAGGTAACAGTTTTCCCCAGGTAACGCTGGGAGGGTTTTTCGAAATTTCAATTTTTCACTTTTTTGGAACACTTTGAAGGGAAAATTAGCCGCAAATTTTTCAACAAATTTTCGCAAAATCGGCTAATGACAATAAATCATTCTTTCAAGCAGAAGGAAAACGGGAACTATTAATGCTTTTGAATTATATAGCTACCTCTTGTCCTCTCCCTGAACCTACCTAGAAGGAGTTTACCACTCGTCATCGTAACCCTCCGCCAAATACCAACAATAAGAAGCTGTCCCTTGATGATAAAATATATTCAAAGCCAACGATATTTACAATATAATCATCGGAATAGCTCAAGCGACCGACAACTATATCGATCAAATATTTCTCTGCTGTACTTACTATATACTTAATACGACGATTGTGTAATTAATGCATAAGAAATAATAAGGCGATGGTAGATGTATCGTTCAATGTTTCAATATGTCGGAGACGAAAGGACGCCGGGGCCCCTCCGAACCTCCTAACATTGTAATCTAGAGTCTACTATAGCCGTAATGAAACAATCGCAGTTATCCAAGCAGATGGTAACTGTTCGGGATTCATGACGGTGAACTTTGGCTCGGGGCGACAGCCTGCCGCCCAACGTAGCCACGGTCAACGGGACGGGCGATCCGTCTAACAAAGGTGCGGACCGGTGTTATGACCCTCATTAAAGGGGCAAAAATAAATAAGAATCGCACTTTCCCCCAACTCTGTTGTCATTGTATATTCTCAGAAGCATTCTCGGACTTTTCGTAATTAAGAAGGTTTCGCATACCTGCTGCACAATACGTCTGTCCTTTAAACCGTGTTTCATACACCAAACAAATGAACAACTGCTTAGGCTTTACCAGCCTGTTAATAAGGGGGCCCCCTTAAGAGACTTAACCCAGGCAATGGTGGCAAACATGAAGCGAAATGGCGTCTATATAAGCCCGACAACTAGCTCGGAGATCACATTCCCAATTCGACTATCGAACAGAACGTTTGAAAGTTCTGGACGCTTCGAAGTTCTTGACGTTTGAAAATTCTCGACGTTCGAAAGTTCTTGGTGTTTGGAAGCGCTTCGCGATTGAAAGCGTCCTTATACATCTTCACCACACTTGGAGCAGTAAGTATTTTATTTCCTTCAAATCGTTTCTTCCACTGATTTTTCAAACAATTTGTTTGAAATTATTTATTTTATTTCCTTATTTATTATTTATTTATTTTTCATTTACCTATCTTAATTTTATTTTTCCAGATCGTGCCTTGTAACAAAACGATGGGAGAGTGCCCGCTTGGTTACAATAGCTTGCACATCAGAACACAATCTCCAGACAGTTTACCACCGAATTACGTTATGGTGAGCTTTATTTGCCCATGTGGTGAATTCATCTCGGAATTTGGTCTGCATCGCTACCTTTTATACCATCTGACGGGAAGGACGGGACGAAGATCAGGCAGCCCAGCAGCACGTCCATATCTCCAGTTGCTCACCAGGTTGCAAGCAGAAGCAATTCTGGGGCGTCGCAGGAATACGAATGAAGATGAACAAGAAGAAGAAGAAGAAGAAGAAGAAGAAGAATACTTTCCTGATCGCTAAACTAATTAGACTTGGGGACTACTTCATATGGGAACTACTACTTACTTTACTTGGGAACTGTAAATAGATGTTGTCTATAACAGGCTCATCACACATAAGTTGTATTGTACATTATAGTAAATAAACTTTATACTTCTACTTAAAAGATAGATTCTAAATTTTTCTTTATCCTTTCTATCCCTTCAATTCCAATTTATCATATAATAGGTTATAACTTCTGTCCAGTTTGTTAAAATTTCTTTAACAACTTCTGCGCTTCCTGTTTAGCATCTCGATCATCTTCGTTCTTTGCAGGATAATCAAGGGCCATTTTTAAATATTTCGTAGCTAGCTCTTTTTAATTTAATTTTAAGTAGGTTTTTC
>NW_022884221.1:0-22937 GCF_011952255.1 Bombus vosnesenskii | reverse complement strand
GTCTCGAACAAATACAATCGGATTCAATAACGACAATTGCTTAATTGCGGCTATGGTAAAATCTAAATTAAAGTATTAAGGTATTTTCCCAAAATTCCAATATACACAAGTGCAGCAAAAGAATAACGAGACCAGGAAAAAGTAAAGTACATGGACGCACAAAAGACGACGCACTAGATCTTTTTTTATTTATTGCTTTTTGAATAATTTCCGATGGACTTGCTTATGATATTCACATGATAGCTTAGAAATCGTCGAAAATTCTTCTAACTTAATTACATTTCATTTCGTTGTAACAATCAGTTAAATATCAGATGTCCATCCAACAAAAGTTTGAATTCTAATTTTAATTTTCGTAAGAGAAGCAGTTATCTGGAGAGATGGAAATCAAGAGAGTAAGGACAATAATGAAGTATAAGAATTTCATTTTATCGTTATATTGATGGGCGTTCTTGCAGACGCAATATCGCGGTGTAATCGTCAAGAAGTAAGACTTTCATCTTGAATTTTAAAGAATTTTTAAGCAAATCGTCGCATCATTATTAAAGAAATTATCATATCATTCTTGAAGAAATCAATCAAATGTTTTTTTGTTTTATATTTGTTTATTGAATTATGCATGAACATAATAATAGAAATATAACAAAATGGATCATACCCAATTCAATAAAATAATATAAAACAGAAGTTGTTGTTCATATATTATCACCTTAAAAAACTAAAGAAACTTTTCGGACAACCTAATAATTCCTCTGCAATTTGTACACACAGTTCTGCCCGAGCAGCCGAGCTAAATGGGCGTGTGAAACCGTGCTTCAGTGAAAGTGCGGCAAGTGGGGAAAAGAGAAGAACGACAACACCCAACGCCAAATGGTGGAAAATCCAAAATGCAACAACAAATACCGCCAATAAAAATAACAAGCAAAGGCAAAACATATTTCATAAACAAAGTTACAAATATAACAAATCCAAGTCAGTCACTAAACGAAGAACAGGAGTGCTCAGCTATGAATGAAATAGAAATGGAAACATTACAAAATAATGACGAGAATAAAATTAACAACGAAGTAACCCACCAGGATGAAAGATGGAAGGTCGCAATTTACAACAAAAAACGTAAAATAACACCAAAAACAAACATTAGGAAAGCTATAGAAGCAGAAAAGCAACAACTGCTACAAGAAATCACTCTCCGAAACTCCTTCAACGCACTGCCAGAAGAGAATAAAACACACTCAGCCGAAAAACCAATAACCCACATCGCCAAACCACCATCAACTTACATAGAAGCCCAAATAATAGACCCCCTCATTGAACTACTGAACAACACGGCAGGAAAAGAAAATTACAGTATAAAAGAATTAAAACTAGACCAGGTAAAAGTACAAACTAACACCCCAGAAACTTTTAGAAAAGTGACAAAAGCACGAAAAGAAAAAACGCCGGATATCACATTTACCAGCTCAAAACTGATAAAAGTTACAAAGCAGTAATCAGAGGATTACACCCAAAAAGAAATACAAACAACATATGCGAGGAACTAGCCAAAATCGGACACCAGGTAAGAGCAATAAACAACATAACGAGATATGATACTAAACAACCATTACCGCTATTTCTAATAGAACTCGAACCTAAAAATAATAACAAAGAAATGTTTGAAATTAAAAAAGTTCTAAGCACAATAGTAACAGTGGAGCCACCTAGACATAAAAAAGACATACCGCAATGCATACGGTGCCAGCAATATGGACACAAAAATTTACTGCAACAGAAATTCGGTGTGTGTCAAAAGTACCTAACAATAAACTGTCCATACATAGGAAAAATAAATGAAGTAAAATGCTACAACTGCAATGGAAACCACCCAGCCAGTTACAAAGGCTGTGTAGTTAGAAAACAACTGCAATGTAAACTGTCTCCGCCGCTTCGAAACAGAACACACAATAACATTCACGCGCAACAGGATAGCACAGAAACTGAGACAACACCAAATCTACAGCACGTAATGAACAATAACGACAGTAACATCAACACCGTTGGTAGCCGAGCTACGCGCAAGTAGTCAATCAATCGCCACCCTTAGACAACCAAAATCAGAATAATAACAGCAACGACACTACACAAATCAAGGAACTGCTCAAACAATCCATCAAAAACATCGAAATGCGAACAAAAATGATAAGCGAACAAAACGCAGTTCTCAGACAGCAAACGCAACAAATAACAGTCATGTTACAACTTCTTACAAACATGCTAAGCAAAAAATAAAAACGGGCACGCTGAAAATAGCAGCCTGGAACTCAAACGGCCTACAACAATGGGCCCCAGAAATTAAAACATTCCTATATAACAATAATATAGACATATTACTTGTTTCAGAAACACACTTCACTCCAAAAAGCTGCATGAAAATACCTTACTACACCATATATGATACCGAACACCCCTCAGGTAATAATAAGAAACGATATCAAACATCACTTACACATCCAATTTAGAAAGGAATATACCCAAGCAACCACCGGTACAGTACAAACTAGCAGCAACCACTCCCATTTGCCAGCAATATATGTATCACGACACAAAATTACATCACAAATGTGGGAAGAGTACTTCCAACACTTAGATGACAAGTATATCGCAGCGGGAGACTACAATGTAAAGCACACGCTATGGGGATCAAGAATTACTACATCTCGAGGTAGAACCCTGAAAAAATACACTAGAAACAAGAACCTCAATATATTACCCACAGGAAGACAAACAGACTGGCCGACAGACCTCAGCAAAATATCTGACCTACTCGAGTTTGCAGTTACAAAGGGACTAAACGCAAATAAACTAAAAATAACACCCAGCCTCGAGTTTAGCTCCGATCATACACCCATAATAATTGCATACAGAAACAAGCCAATACTTTATAGCAATCCAGAGACACTATGCAACAAAACCTCCAAATGGCAAACTTTTAAAGAAATAATCGAGAGCAAAACCAACTGCAACATCCAATTGAAAACACCCGAACACATCGAACAGGCAGTAACAACATTGACAGAAACTATCCAAGAAGCAGTATGGGCAACCACTATACCTGATCCAACCACCAGACAAATAAAAATAATTCCGCCAGACATACTTGAAAACATTAGAGAAAAAAGAAAAGCGAAAGCAAAGTTGCAAAAACATAGAACACTAGAAAACAAAAAACACCTAAACAAACTTGCAAAGGAAATAAAAAACAAAATAAAAGAGCACAACAATAACGAATTCACAAAATTCATAGAGACACTCTCTGCACACGAGAACTTCAACTGCTCCCTATGGAAAGCCACGAAGAAAATAAAGAAGCCAACCAAACTAGTCCCAGCGATCAGAAAGGCAGACAATACATGGGCAAGAAGCAACGAAGAGCAAGCTGAAGAATTTTCTAACCACCTTTCCAACACATTTACACCACATAATATCAACAATAGCAGCCCCAAATGCCATACGGACGAGGATGCGCAAACCACTAGTACCTCAACTGACAAACACTACATCATACCTAAAACAATAGCACAAGAAATTAGAAACATAATCGAGAAAACAAAACATAATAAAGCACCAGGAATCGACCTAATCAGTGGTAAAATCTTGAAAAACCTTCCGCCAAAAGCGATAACACTAATGACAATAATATTCAATGCAATACTACGAATCCAATACTTTCGTAAACTATGGAAACTAGCCAGATTATAATGTTACGTAAACCAGGCAAAGACCCACATCAAACCGCATCTTACAGACCAATATCACTACTTCCTGTGTTTTCCAAAATACTAGAGAAAATAATATACGACCGCATAAAACCAATAATAGAGAAGTAACCAACGGTCAAAGAGGAAATTAACAGATACGCAGGAAAATACAAAGGAAGAATAGGAACATACCCAAACCGGCTAGCTGTGGAAACGGTCAACACCCCAAACATGGATAGAAGACTGAAAAGGAAACACCCAGCAAACCTCACAAAGGACACAACCTAACAAACACCTGATAATCAAACAGTTAAAAAATGTCCTACCAAATGTCCAAATTAGACAGATAGTGAATGAAAAGAATTAAACAAAAAAAAAACGCGTATGGCGTTAGCCATACACGCTGGTCATCCTGCTTGTATCTCGGGCTGATAAAAATATTGATAGCATTTTTATGTTGTATGACGTCTTTAAAATTTCACACGACTCTTCCTCTCTGTCTCTCTTTAAACAAGCTTTTTTCTTATTCCTTTCAATAAACACACAACATTTCACACTTTATTTTCTATATTCGTTCAGATTCGTTGACAAAAAATTTGTAATCATCTTAAAAGAATGATTTTACATAACAAATTTTTAAAAATCTCCGATATACTTCTGTTCTAATACCTCTATTTTAATACTTCTTATTTTAAAAATCCCTAGTTATTATTATAATGTAGTCAATAATATAGAAGAAGTAGTAGGAAAAGTATTATAGTTTGTATCATTAATCTATATTAATCTGATTTGGTATAGTCACCGAATAATCCTAATATACTCTACTTTAATCCGAATAAATTTCATTATAACTTATGAAAATGAGAGTGATCATTTTAATGAATTCGCAAATTGTTACGACCGTTCGCGGAGAGACGCGGTCGCTAGGAGATCGCGTCAGCGAGAGGCGTAAATTCTCGCTACGATTATGTTAATCGACGCCGCGAAATAGTCGTCCCCCTGTTTCGGTTAGGATAACAGAGGTGGTTTAATGAATGTAACACTGTATTAACAGGTTAACATAGAACAATATATTTTACAATAATATGATGAAGATGTTACAGAAATTTGACTCGACTTTGCGATATCTCTAGATAAATTCGTTTGCTCGTCAGATTTGTCGAAGTGTCACGTTTGACTCGTCAGAAGGAACTGAACGCCCTTCGATTATTCCTTTGTCTCATTTGGAAGACGACCCCCACTATGCTCGGGTCACGCCACCGCTCGCGCCTATGATCACGTATGCCTCTTCTTGTGTGAAAAACGTAACGGTCAAAAATCGACGTTTCTAGAGCTCGCTACTTGGCGACAACTATGCTCTCGTCGATACATTGTATATGATCCGGCGGGCAGATAAGACGGTCTGCCTGCGACGTTGTAGGACCGCGAGCGACGGTTAGAAAATACAGCCTGTGGTAAGCCTCGTGGCGTAACACAAATCTTTTGACATTTCGTGAACAAAAGGACTGTCATAAACACCATTTTTGGTGTTACTACCCGATTCTAGAAACTGAAATATTTTACGTCACGTAACGCGGTCGCGGTCGCGATAAGCAAATTGACAAACCTGTCAGTCGCTATGCCCATTAACATCGTTTCTCCGTCTGTCTGTCGTACATCCAGCCTCAATTACAATTTATCCCCGTCACGGAGCGCTATTACCAGCCATAGCAAATTGTCCCTGAGTTTTCTTATCAATCGGAGAACGACTACCGCTTATCGTTGACCTCGACCGCCGACCACGACGTTCAAAGTTTCCGTCTAGATTTACAGATCGACCACAACCAACGAAATTTCATTTGTTCCCTATCGATGGATTGTTTCGTAACCATTCTCGAGCAATTTCTTCGAATATCGAGGAGATGCGATGCGTTTCGCTTGCCACGCCGCGACTAACCGTTCTCGATCCAATATTTGCGCGAGAAAAGGGTCAGTCGTCGATAAGGCAAGTAAAGGCGGAGCAACTGCCGATGTCTATGGAGATGTAAGTGAAAGTTGAACTTTTCGAGGAAAACAAGAAGAATTATTGGAAGTAAACTGTAAATTTATATTTCTATGAATAGAACCATAGAAATGGAATTCAGATGGAGATTCTTTTCGCTCTTGAGACATTGTATATGTCGGAGTCAGGTTGGAATTTTGGGGCGTTCAATGAACCCTTACTTACTTTACCATCGCGGGTGTAGCTAATGTTTATTGGTACAAACGTGGATTTGTGACTCTGGTCTAAGACTCGATAACGCATCCACGGTCAACGGGTTAGTAGGCTTGTTTCTTCGTCCAAGTCTAAGATGTAATGGTTACCCAGCAAGACGTTAGTTAACTCGTACAAGAGCGCGTACCGGTGAGAAAGTGACTTTCCGTCACGGTGGCGCTGTTAATGAAAACTATGACGGGTGTGTCTAAGAGAACGACATTCTCGGATTAGTGGAGAGATGTCTTCATTTGAAAACTGAGGGAAATTGACGCTGCTGTTAATTGGTCAATTTGGAACAAAGACTGCTTGTCCGTTCGAAGAACCTTAGTTAACAAAATCCTAAGGTTTAAAGCGGGTCCTCAGGTTAGCTGAACTTATGCTGCGCAGATGCATCGACATCTGGTAATCATTTTGCCCGAGGAAACCGTTGGAACCTTTTTTTTACTGTCGAGTACCTCTACGGGTATTTCTTTTAATACGGGCTATGTTATTACTCCGTGCTTTTGTTAGACGGAGCTTTCGTCCCGTTGATCGCGGCTACGTTCGGCAACTGACTGTCGCCTTGAGCTCAAGCTCATTGTCACAAATCTCAAATAAATACAATTGGGTAGAATAACGGCAAATAGTTTAATTACAATTTTTATGGATTTTCCCGAAATTTCGGAGGGGCGGCCCTGGTGTTCTCTCATCTCCGACATATATAAAGAATATTTTATTCCGAATAGTTAGTTGTTTTTGTGGTGGATAGTGTAGAGGATTAATAAAGTGGGAACAAGAAATTCCTGTTGCAACCCGTCAAATATATTTGAAATAATTAAATAAGTTAATAAATATATGACGTAGAATGGTCACAAGCAGGGCTGTGAGCGTTCGGTGGATCTTCCTTGGAGTTGGCCATCGTCGCGGTGGCGCGCGCGGATACGGTTTTCTCACGCGCGAATGAATACTCCCAACGCGGCAATCAATAGCAGCGGTGTATATCTCGTAGTGCGAACGCCGCGGGTCTTAGGTCCGGTAACGAATCCGCGGTCAACGGGAGGAGAGATAGACTGACACTGACTCAAACGTGTACTACTCGCGGATCAAGCGGTGTTGGTCCCTTCGTCGATGAGATCTCCCGGAGCAATGAATGTTCGTCCCAACGTCACCACCGAAACAACCTCTGGTAGTGTGTCTAGGTATGCCAGCTCCTCTGATCGGCGTCGCTGTCGATTGGTCGATTTGGGACAAAAGCTGCCTGTCCGTTTGCAAAAATCTTAATTGCCGAAAAAAACCCCGGTTTTATAGCGGGTCTCCGGGCTGGCTGAACTTGTGCTGTGTACGTGCCTCCACATCTGGTATTCATTGTCCGAAGGGACCGTTGGAATGTTTTACTATCAAATACCTCTATGGGTGTTTCTTTTAATGAGGGTCATACTGTAACTTCGCGCCTTTGTTGGACGGAACGCCCGTCCCGTTGAGCGCGGCTACGTTCGGCGGCTGATGGTCGCCTTGAACCCAAGTTTATTATCGTAAGTCGCAAGCAGGTAGGATTGGGTCGAGTGACGATAAATCGTTTAGTTATAACTGTAAGCTTTAATTACAAGTTTATGGGTTTTTTCCGAGGCTCCAGGAGGAAGGCTCCGGTGTCCTTTAATCTCCGACATATAAATACCGTCGAGAGACGCTCATACAAACGTATTCGCAATGACAGTGTATGATCGCTCGCAGATAACTCGATAACTCGTATAACTCCGTTAATAACTGTTAATAACTGATTCGCTCGCGATCGTGTCCGTTTATTTATACTGGTTGGGGAGAGTCGAAAAATTCAAATTCGCCTTTGTTCTACGGTTGCACGTAGCGGTGACATTGTTTTGCCCGGAGTTTATTTATCGTTACATTTCATGCGTCAAGGCTGTGTCAATGTTCCGAGTCAAAACAACAACATGAGTCGCTCCCGATTCGCATCGTCCTCTGACTCATGTGCCGTTACATCACCTCCTTCCAGTGATAACGTTTCTATTAGGTTATGTTCAAAAAATTATTTACACTGTTTTTTCTTGGTAGTCGCTATTTTAAAAGTTAAATACATACTTTCGATACATACGATACATCCCGTGTCCGACAATTTACGACTCTCAACCGAAACCTGCCTGAAACCAATCGGGAAAACGGACTCTTCGCCCAGACCGCCTAACGGACCTATTCCTGGTGTTTTCTTCCGTCGTTCGATTATTATTATTTGCACCGCTTTCGTCGCGGGCGTTCGTTTGTCCTACCGGAATACGTATGTTACGAGTTTCGGCCGTTTTTTTCTCTAAGTCGTCCGGTACTATACATGCGGGTTTTAATCGGTCTATGGAAACCGTTACGTCGCGATTATTTACTTTTATAATATAATCTTTTTCATCCCTTTTTACAACTTTATGTTAAGGAAATTCGAGGATTTGGAAATACAAATAATTGACTATATTTCACACACAACAGCTATACATCTATATTACACTCTGAAGAACGTCTTGCACGCACGCTTGTCGCCAACCGACTATCCAGAATCTTCTAACGGCAGTCTTTTGTCTCAACTAAGACCTGGACGCCCTCTGACCCTTACACACACACTCTTATGTACAGTGTAAATGTATCACTTCCCTAACACTTTAAACGGCCCGTCGTACTGCGACTGTAAAGGGCCTCCTATCGCGTCATAGCGCAAGAAAACATACGGCGATGATTTTAGATCTTTAAAAACGAAAATTTTCTTTTCGCCATGACGCGTAACCGGGTATGGCCTGACTTTCTCCATCCGCTCTCTTAGCAGGTTCGCGAATTCGAAGTTGGCCCGCTGATTGGTTAGTAAAAAGAACTTCGCCGGCAATCGTATGCCGGTGCCGTAGATCATTTCGGCCGCCGTTGCGTTAAGGCGCTCCTGTATCGCGGTTATAATCGGCGAATTGTACGATCGGCAGAATTTCGACCCAGTTGCTCGTGTCGTGGCACTTGATCGCCGCTTTAAGCTGTCTATATAAGCGTTGTACCATCCCATTAGACGCGGGATGATAGGCCGACGTGCGTAGGTAGGTTACGCCGAGCAACCGGCATAACTCTTCAAACAGACGCGATTCAAATTGGCGTCCTTGGTCAGTTGTTATTTTTAAAGGAACGCCGAAACGAGAAATCCAAGTTGAAAGGAGGGCCGAGGCAACGGTTGGCGCTTCCATGTCAGCGATGGGAATGGCTTCGGGCCAATGCGAAAAACGATCGATACACGTTATACAATATTGATAGCCCTCCGAATACTGCATTACGATAATGTCTACGTGTGCTGAAAATACGTACCTGGTGATTTTACTGCGTTGGCATGGTATGCATTGTCGCGTCCACGTACGGCAATCTTTGTTTACGGACGGCCAGACAAAGCGCGTTGTGGCCAGTTCTTGCGTGGCTCGTATCCCCGGATGGAAAAGTCCGGCTAACGACTGAAATACGTTGCGTCGTAACGGTTTCGGTACGAACGGCCGCAAGGTTCCGGTCGAAATGCCGCAAAATATTTCCACATTCTTTTCGGGAAAACGAATCTTCTCTAGTCGCAGTGCACGAGAGTCAGAGTTGAGGATTTGGCGTAGTTCATTGTCGCTTTCTTGCGCTGATGCTAACGTTCGGTGATCTACCGAGTTTTCAGTTGTCCCGATGCGAGCTCCGCAGAGAGGACTTGCTTATGTAAGTCCATGGGGGCTGGTAAACCCACGTTCCCGCAGTCAGGGAGGACCGTCGGGACCAGCGGCCCGCTTACGTGAGTCCTCTATGTACACCGCAGGGAAGGTCGCCGGGAGTGTAAGCGAGAGGCTCGTTTATGCTCTCTGTACGTGGCCTTGGGTAGTAGCGCACCCACGATCCCGATGCCAAGGATGGGACCGTCGGGATAAGTTCCCGGGTACCTTGTACCTTGAGGCCCCCGCTTACGTAAGTCCCATCTGGATCTGTCGAGTACGGTTAGCAGCTCGCCGGCCGGCAGTGACGTGGCGGTACATCCACATGATAGTCCCACCAATGACTTAGGATGGTACCACGGGGGTCGAGTGTAAGCCCGGAGGGAGTAGCGACCCCCTGCTCGGCCAATTATGGGTTTGGACTCGTGGTGGCAGTGATTGATGGCCAAGATGCTGGCAAGAGGGCCGATTGAAGGGGTAATGGCTCGCCCCGAATGGTCTTCGGTGGGTGAGCAGCGTCCCGCCTGCTCTGGAACCGTCCTGGTGAGACAGTAGGGCTTGCAATCGCCCCGTTCGACCTGTAACGAGCGACAGCCCCTGCAGGCTTAGCTAATCAAGGTAGCACTGGGTGCCTTGCGCGATGGTTGGGCGTATCCCAGCCCCTATGGTCCTAGGGGTACCCGGGTGCCGGGTAAGTTGACGCCGAGGAAAGCACCCGTTAACTAAGACTGACAATACTTGTCCCGATGCGAGATGGCGTATCGGCTACATCGTTTTCTACGCCTTTAACGTACCGGATATCCGCTGTAAAGTGTGCTATATAATCTAGATAGCGAAATTGTCGTGGCGAACATTTTTTAAGTTTTTGTCGAAATACGTAAATGAGGGGTTTGTGGTCGGTATAGATTATAAAGTTTCTACCCTCAACGGCGTGTCGGAAGCGTTTTACGGTGGTTTACATCGCGAGCAGTTCGCGATCGTAGGCGCCATGTTTTTGTTGCGCGGGTTTTAGAGATTTCGTGGCAAACCCTAGCGGCTGCCATTTGTTGTTCACGTACTGTTGTAAAACGGCTCCTACTGCATAGTCGGGCGTGTCTACCGTAAGGCTGATGGGCGCACCTAGTATCGGATGCGCCAGCATCGTGGTGTCCGCGAGGGCACGTTTTGATTCTTCGAAACTGTCCTCTGCCTGTTTGGATCACTCGATGGGCGCGTTGCCCTTTTCCGCGCCTCTTAACAGGTCGTGAAACGGTTGTAAAATTTTTGCGGCCCCCGATATGAAACGTCGGTAGAAGTTAACCATACCGAAGTACCTGCGTAATTGTTTAACATTCGTGGGCTTCGGGATTCTGATTATCGCTTCGACGCGTTCAGTCGGCGGCTTGATTCCTTCGGCGTTCACGTTGTATCCGCATTTCGAGGGATTAATGACTACACCGTAATCATTGAGGCGGTTGAATACTGTTTACAGATGTTCGCGAGGTTAGTTTTCGTCTTCTGAAGCGATAAGGAAGTCGTCTATGTACGCGTAGACGAAATCGAGACCGCGGATGATTTCGTCGACGAATCGCTGGCACGTTTGCACGGCGTTTCAAACATCATATTGGTCGCTTCGAAATTTCCGAACGGTGTTGTAATTACCGTTTATTCCACGTCTTCCGGCACAATTGGAATTTGGTGGTAAGCGCGAACGAGATCAATTTTTGAAATTATGCGCTTACCGTGTAGATGGGGGCGAAGTCCTCTATGTGTGGTGGCGTGTACCACCTATCAGGTATCATGCGAGCGTTTAACGCACGATAGTCGCCGCATGGCAGCAGGTTTCCGTACCTTTTCGGTACGACGTGCAGAGGTGATGCCCACGGGCTTTTCGATGGTCGCACCACGCCTTGCTCAATCATGAGTTCAAATTCAGCTTTCACCTGCTTGAGCCGATCCGGTGCGAGGCGGCGGGGTATTTTGTAAACTGGCGGGCCTAGCGTGGTTTCGATGTGATGTTCCCGTAATTCGGCGGACGAGTGAGGCCGGGAAATTCCGCCAGTACTTGATGATACACTGAATTACCGCAGATGGTTTTTATAGATGAAACGTTGACCGTGGCTGTGTATCCCTTCGAAGATAACCAGGTCGTCGTATCGAGAAGTCTTTTATTACGTGGGTCCACGAGCCGTAGTGACTTAGAAAATCCATACCGATAATAGGTGTTTGGACGTCGGCCACAATAAAATACCACTTAAAGGCACGCCGTAGGGACAAGTTAAGATGGACCGCGACGGTCCCGTACGTTGCGATTTGTGCCCGTTAGCCGCGAACAACTCGTACTCGCTTTATCTCGCATGTCCTCGGATTCTGCAGCGCGGGTAGATGCAAATGTCGGCGCCGGTGTCTGCCAGATACGAGATACGCGAGTTTTTGTCGAATAGGAAAATGCGGCGGAACATCAAGCTGTCGTCGTTTGCCGCGTTTACAGCCGTTTCCCGGCTTCCAGTTGCACGGTGAGTTGCATTTTCTCGCGCGTTCCCGAAACGTAGCGTGGTAAAAACTAAACCATCTTGTCGGAGCGTGTTTCAGGATCTCGAACGGCGGCGGTATCTCGTACGAGAGCGTGATCGTGGTCGCGGTCGTCGACGATTATCCATGGGCAGCACGTTCATTTGCGCTTGCATCTGGATCGTCTGCTCTCTGAACGCGCTGGTGGCAGCAGCGGTAGAATCACTAGCTCCGACGTTTTGTGCAGGTGGATTAGATACCGCAGTCATTCGGTCTGTGCTGACCGCGACAACCTGTCCTGGTTCCGAGTGTATTTCGTAAATGCTGCCGGCGATCTGGGTCAGCGTTTCGGGGCTCTTATCCTGCACAGCGGCCAGAATATGCTGCACGTGAACCGGCAGCCGGCCTTCCCAGATGGTAAGGATGAAGTCATCGAACGTTACGGGAGTGGCGAGGAATTTTATTTCGCTCACGTCGAATTCACATTTCGCGATATATATTACAACCCCGTACTCGTTAAGGCGTTTAAACAAAATCCGCCAGTATTCGCGGTGTTGTTCTTCGTTTTCGGATGCGATTAAAAACTCGTCTATGTATGCGTAGACGAAATCAAAGCCTCTCGTGATTTCGTCCACGAATCTCTGACACGTTTCTCTGACGTCATGTTGGTCGCTTCGAAAATGCCAAAAGATGTTGTGATCGCGGTTTTTTCTACGTCCTCCGGCGCGATTGGAATTTGATGGTAAGCGTCAACGAGATCGATTTTAGAAAAGATACGCCTACAGTACAGATTCTGCGCGAAGTCCTCTATGTACGGCGGTGTGTATCTATCCGGAGTGGTGCGGGCTCGATAGTCGCCACAAGGTCGAATCCGTCCGTCCTTCTTTAGAACGATATGCAAGGGTGATGCTCATGGGCCTCTCGATGGCTGCATCGCGCCTTGCTCTATCATGACTTCGAATTTCGCCTTCGCGGCGAATTGAGCCGGCCAGATTGAGTCGATCGGGGACGAGGCGGTGTAGTTTGGCGTGACGGGGGGTGTCCCCGCGTCGCCCTGATATGGTGTTGCACACCGTGTCGTAGAAAACTTCTCCGGAAAACGGGCGGTTTCGTCAAATCAGGGAATTCCGTCAGTAGATTGGGATACGATGATTCTCCGTCGATGGTCTTGATTGACGCTACGTCGGTGGTGGCGGCAAATCCCTTTGTCGACAGTCATGTAATCGTATTAAGGAGCCGTTTGTTTCGTGGGTCTACGAGCAACTCATAATGACTCAGGAAGACGAAACCGATGATGGGCGTTTGCACATAGGCAACGACAAAACGGCACTTGAAAGATCGACGTAGTGATAGATTGAGGGACACGGTGATGGTGCCATCCTAACCCCAACCTAACCGTCGCAATCCCCGTTCCGTTGGCCGCAAACAATTCATAGTCGCTCTTGTTCGCGGATCCGCGTATCTTGTTACGCGGATACACGCTTGTGTCGGCACCAGTGTCTACTAAAAATGAGATGCGGTCAGGATACGCCTGATGCGAACGGATAGTCGATTCCTCCACACTGTGAGGATGAAATCGTCCGGCGTGGAGGGGTTAGCAAGTTTTCTCAGGTGGTGATAAAATTCAGATGACTTCCTATCCCCCATCTCTTCGCTTTCCACCAACTTCTTCAACCTTACACTGTCCGTATCCGTTAGAATACGAATAAGTTCGCCTTTTAACTCCGCGTACCGTCCCGTGGTTGTAGGATCCGTCATGACGCCCTCAATTTGTTGTAGAAGTCGACCGTCGAGACATTTTCCAAGAGTCGCGAATCTTATCTTGTCCGACGAGATGTCCGCCGTGCGAAGTTGCGTCTCTAATAAGGCGAACCACACGGTGATGTTTGAAGGTAGCAGAGGAGACATAGTGATTGCTACACTAGCTGTGACTTTGCTATCTTCGTTAGCGGTTGCCATTTCTTCGTTCCAAATCACGTCGGATGTCACCAATTTGTGGCGGAATTGTAGAGGATTCATGAAACGGCAACGAGAACTTACTGTTGCAACCTGTCAAATATATTTGAAATGAATTAAATAAATTATAAATAAATATAGATAATGTCCAAAGTCGCTGGTACAAACGCATTCTCAAAGACAGTGTATAATCGTTCGCAGATAATTCGTAGATATTAATCGATAACTGGTATAATTCGTATAACTCGTATAATTATCGCTTCGCTGGCGATCGTGTCCGTTTATTTATACTGGTTGGGGGAGAGCCGAAAAATTCGAATCCGTCTTTGTTCGATGGTTGCACGTAACGGCGGCATTGTTTTACCCGGAGTCTATTTATTCTTATATTACGTGTGTCCTAACGATCTTGATACTCCGAGGCAAAACAACAACATGATTTGAATTGTCCTCTGACTCATGTGCCGCTGCAGATCAAACTTGGATGGAATAGCTTGTACTCGTGCATCTCCTTTTATGTTATTTTTAGATTCGGCGAAAGGACAAATGCCTGAGACTATTCACTGTGGCCAGCTGGATGCTTCTGGGTAGAACAAATCGTTAATCTTCGGTTGTTAACTAAAATGGTGCGATACGTATCTCAGAGTTTCTGTTGCAGACTGGTGATTCGTTTAGAGTTTAGAGTATAGGTTTCATAACGACTTCTTGTAACATTTAATGCAGTCGAAACGTTTGTTATGCCGAGCTTTGCCATAGACAATAAATGTTTAGTCTAAGAAGAATTCGTAGTGAGTGTTTCTCGATCGAAGAGTCAGTGAGTATAAAGACACAAGATGAAGTTAAGAAAAAATAAGGGAACTGAGACATATCAAAATGAGAAAGGATATTGATATTGATAATTAACTTTTCGGTAAAATTCGGTATGTTAAGATATATTTCTGCAGATGTAAGGTATATGTTCGTAGAAAAAATATCTAAAAGTAAGAATGTTGCAATTAGTTTCATTAAAGATAGTAGAACGTATCTATGCTTAGAAATAATTGTGGCAAAGATCGCATTTAGCCACGTGAAATTTGGGGTCAAAGGGCAAGATTGAAGTAACGATTATAGTGGCGCGAATGATGCCAAACAGTAAGCTTTAAAATTCTCGCAACTCAATCGCTAATGTAAATGCAACACAGATTCAATTAGAGATAAATACAGTGCAGTTAGTTAGCGATTTGTGAATTATATGACGGAACAGATACGTAGCAGAGAAATTCTGTTTCAGACCCGGAGATATTGACACGAGCGCAACGTCTGAAAGTAATTATAATTAGTCTTGAATAGATTTAGTTGCACTTTGATGAGCGAGAAATTTGTTTTCTTTTTGTATAACCGAAAATTTATTTGTAAGTTTTATCATGCAATTCATGTATATGCAATTTCCTATGCAATTGAAGACGATTGTTCGTTTTTAATGGATGTTGTAAGAACATTCAGCTATGGTACATATACTATAATAAAATGTAATTATCTAAAAGTAAACTATTAATTATTTCATTTAGAACCTGCAAAAAGTGTTAAATGTTAAACAATTAATCAAGTCTCTTGTTAAATTGCTGTTGATTACTGTGAGTAATTTTCTAAGACGTTAAATTAATATTTCTAAGGAGATATTTCGTTAAGTACTATTAGCCAGGGCTCTTTAGATATTTTTTGGTCCTTAATTCTTTTAATTCGTCGTTTTTTCCCAGCTCTTCCCAGGAAACTTTACGTTTTGACCTTATTTTACTCTTTTTGATAATTTACCGCTGCAACGTCGACACCGCGCCGTTCTTTCGTTCACAAAAGGCGATTACACTTTAGAGCTCGTGTCAAACTTCTTTTGTGTTCCCGAAAGGAGATTCCACGTAACGTGCAGCACGCGGTAACGCGTGAATTATTGTAAAGTACAGTGCTTATTCTTAACATTCTACCGGGACGATACATCGCGTAAATAAATCATTCCAACGAGATGGACGTGCAAATAAATTCCATCGATAATTCTAGCTTAATATTATTCGAATAAAATTCGAATGAAGGTACCACTAATTTTTTGTTCCATCTGATTTATTTTTCAGATATTAATATTGGCAAATATTGTCGTTTTTTAATTCAGACGCTACTTAAACTAAAATTTAACTTTCACTTTTTAATAATTTTTATCGAAATGATGAGAATTTAAAGAAATCTTAATTTATGCTGTCTGGCTAATTCCTATAACGTCGTTAGCGCTCGACGAAATAAAGTAACAGAGAAATAATTACCGTCTTAATTTTTGTACTTTGTACTGTGAAAGTGTGAAGTGAAATCTCAATTTAAATAAATTACGCAAGCTACCAAGGACATTATTTATCGAAAACAACAGCGTTTCCTCGAATTCAAACATAACCTATTCTGACTCGGGACAAAATCCGGAAAATCGCGCGGTTCTTTTCGATCTTTCAAAGATCTCTCTCTTCAGAGCTGTCTGAGATAAACGAGACACTTTAGAAGGTGATTCTCCAGAAATTGTCACGCTGTTAAGATTTGTCGATTAACGGAGTTTATAATATGATCGAGACGAAACATGCTAGTTTTTTAATTCAACTATATAATTTTATTGCATCTGTTTGATTGTACTACTTTCGAAGAAAGAACAATTTTTAGAACTGTCGGAGTTTATATTTCCAACAGCGAAGAACGATATCGTAAATTTAAGAGTTTTCGAGGAACAAGAAGCGAATAAAAATTGGGATATTTCTGGGACATTATTCGAGAGTAATATTCAATACAATTTATAATAGTTACTCTTCCGTTTGCAAATTTTTTTGCTAGAATAAAAACATCTTTCGACTTATTCAATTTTGCTGGTGAAATGAACGAAAAGAAGTGTATTAAAAGCAACTTTCTTCATACTTTTCATTGTTTGCATACAATGGAAAGGAAAATATTTGAGTTTCGAAAGTTAATAATCCTCATTAAGAACTCACTAATCCAATAACACGAAGCAAAATAATTATTTTGGATATTTTAAAATTCAAGGATTTTTCACTTATCAAATTTTTAGTCTTCCTATTGTTAGATGAATATTGAATTCCATTATTAGATTCCATTGAATGATGGATTTTAATAGGTATAAAGTTTTAAAATCGCGAATGGACCTGTTTCATTCGACGTAATATTACTATAAAATTTTCTCCGTATAATTAATTTCATAACGTTTATTCGTTTAACGCAATAAGAACTAATATGTCAGATAAAATCATAGTTATAAAATTAATCGTAAAAAATATAATAAAAACTGTAAAATTCCTCCATTAACAAACGAAATCTGATAGAATAGAAATTGGGAATTTTTTAGACTCTGAACGTACCAGAATGAAAATGGACTACTCGTAAGCAGACAAAATCACCATTAGGTTTACAGGTTTACAGTTATCACAGGTAGGTTTACAGTTATCGTTTTCAGGAACAATGTATGTAATACTTGTTCGCTGTGTTACGTCTGGGTCAAAGATGTTTCACAGATAATTCTCTATTCACGATGTATCGATGGATCGTTTGGAATTTGCCAAGTAGCTGTTAATTTCAATGAAATTATTCTTTGTAAATTTAGAACGGAAGTATTATAAATATGCCGGCATCCGACGGTTTTGTGAGAATATCTCGTCTTCGAATATAATATAAATTATATTCAATGTTACAATTTTGGAAAAGCAGGTCTCAATGATTTATTATGTGATGTACGTACAATGTTACTGCTTTATGGTTAAACAAGAAAAGAAAAAATGTATAAGAGTTTATTTGTTACGGCTTAATATTCCTGTCGTATCAGCAGACGCTTCTTTCCGTATTAGAGTCTTATCGTAGATGAAAATCTCAATCTCACGCACGATATTACAAGGTCTGGATCACAATACGTTACGAGTTATTCCTAGTTATTCTTACGAGGCGATGTCCCACGCGCCTCGCTCGTTCGTCCTTCCGGTTTCAATGCATTCATCAGCTAAACACGTGGAAGGTATCAAAAAGGAGATGAGAGCTCGGACTCAGGGTTCAGGAGAGCACAACTGGAGGGGGGAAACAAAACTCTGTCCGCTGTTACTTTCTTTATCTTGAGGGCAACGTCACCCCCTTTGATGCCCCCGCTTCCAGTTTCACGAGGATATCCTCGTCCGTTTAATGCCCGTGCTCTCGCACAGCACCTCCTTCGTTACCATAGGCTCCTTATAGGTCTGGAGACATTCCTTACCCTCCCGGACTTTCACCAAGAGGGCCTATTTCGAATTCTAGGCAACCTTTCCCTCCAGCCTTCGTTAACCGGTGGCCTCCTTTCCTCGTTGTTCCTCCTCTCTCTCACCCGTCTTTTTTCTTTTCTACCCATTTGAACAATCCATTTGCCTCCAGAGTCGTAGGTTTCTCTATCCCTGGGGTCAACTTCGCCCCTCTTCCACATACGAAGGATCGCCTCTCTTCGCCCTTTTTATCCCATTGGCCTTCGTGTCCTCAAGCGGCGACACAGTTTTCCTTTTGTTACGCTGTTCAAACTTGTTTCTCACGCCCCCGTTTCTTTTTCCAATCTAGACTATTGGAGGGGAAGTTTGTGTAGAGACGTTAACCTCAACGGGCCTTTCAACCTGTCTCCTACCTTTACGTCCCTTCTTATTTGATAATTTCTTTTTATTTACAAGTACTTTACAATCAATTCTCGCATTGAGAATTTTGAGTAAGTTTCTCTGGCGTGGCGCGGTGGTTGTTGACTATTATGATATATCTATTACCACATTTTGTTATTTCTTCTCTGACTGTGGGTATCTTGAGGTGGCGATGTATTGCTTCGTTGGTAACATACCAGGATGCATCTATTAGGGACCTTAGAGTTTTCGACTGGAAGCGTTAAACTATTTCAATGTTGAAATTACTTGCTGTTCCCCATAGTTGGATTCCGTATAATCCGATAGAGTGTAATTTTGTTCTGCGTGCTTAGGTTAGAACGTCGACCAACGAACCAGTAGAATTTTTTGAGTTTAGCCTTGAGTTGCTTCGATTGGTCTATGTTGTGTTGTTTCCATGTTAGTCTCCTGTCGAGAGTCATGCCCAGGTATCTGACTGAATCCTTGTTAGGAATTGTTATATTGTTAATGGTCACCTGAGGGCAGGTTTGTTTTCGCAGCGTCAAACTGTTTCGCTGTTATATTAGAAACAAAACATGAGTTTCCAGTTTTCCTCGATGCTTTCCTTAGCAGAAGTTTGGTTAACTAATTTTATGAAACAGTATTTTGAATTATCCCTTCGTGCAGCAAAATCCGCTTCAGTCGCACGAGCCATGGAACTTAACAAGGTCAATGTTGGTAAATTTTTTCATCCGTTTCATGACCTTGTAGACAAGCATAAATTTCGACCATATAAGATTTTTAACGTTGACGTGACAGGTATCACGATAGTACAAGAAAAGTGATTTCAAATTATCGGTTTTAAAGGCAGAAGACAGGTTGGTATAATCAGTTAGCGACAAAAGAAGACAGCTTTCCATAGCTGTCATCTGCGTTACTGTCTCGGGAAATTATGTTCCTTAATTTTTATATTATTAAATAAATTTTTCCAAAAGTTTGGAAAATAAAATAACTGGGCCAACGATTCTATCATTTAAAATTCCTATTCGAGTATTTGCTAGAAATTACGTTTGCGGATTTTATTCTTAACGCGTCTGGATTTTCACTTGCCGAGAAATGTTCATTCTGCATATCCACCGTTCCATATTTACTGAATGAGCCCTTGTCCGTAAATAATATTTTCGCAGGAAAATTACAGTTCCACTAAATTTTGCGAGACATCCATCTGTAAAATTCTCTCTTCTCGGGAAATCTTCCGCACTCAATTCTTGAACTTTTCGAAAACTGTACGGGTGTAGCTTTTCTTTCTTCAATGCTATCCATATGGTTGTTGGTATCTTCTTCTGCAGCATAATCCATGTTTTAGCTAAACACGCTGCGATGTTCTATACCCAAAGTCTGAATCATCTTGTTGAATAGTCGGACTTCACAGATTTTAATGTACTTGCATCTAATAAATTTTGGTTGATTCTACGTAATATAGTTGTTCTTTGTATCCTATTCTATTCGGAGATTTTTCACGTAACGCAAGTGCATATCGGCAAGTGTGTCAAAAGTATGACATTGTACAATAGACTACGAAAAGATGATGATGTACACTACGACCACAATATAAACAATACGCAGTAAGTGCATTACACACGCAATAACATGCACTGCACACAATACACACAATACAACTCGCTCAACAATAATTGCTACATTCGCATGGACATTAAAGAACAAATAAAACGAATCAAAAATAAAAGAGTTTAAAAAAGTGAAAATTAAAAAGGTCTAACAATATCTACAAAAATTTAAAAAATTTGTGGTTGGTATGATACAGAATAGCTACCATCAGCTGCAACAGCATTATCCGTGTTTGTTTGGCTGCTTTCATTCGATATGTTTGTTGTTTTCGCATGAAAATAATGTTTTGTACAAATGGTCCACATGCTTCGGTCTCCCTTGCCCATATCGCATTCGGGTTTTTAATTGCTGGAATCAGTTTTATTGGGCTTTTCTCGTTATTTGAGTTCTTCTCGAAAGCCCGTTTCGTAGTTTCCCACAGTGAGTAATTGGTGTCCTCGTGGGGTGAAAGTGAGTCTAGATATTTCGAGAATTCCATATCATTGTATCCTTTATAGCCTTTTTGACGTTTTTGTTATTTCGCTCAGGACTTTTTTATTTGCTGATATTTCGTGTTTCTGCCAAATCGCTTTTGCTTCCTTCTCACATTTAATTTTTTCCAGAATTTCATTCGGTATTAATTTGTTTTGTCTGGTTGTTGATTTGCAATTCGTGGTTGCTTCCACTACTTGTGTGAGTTCTGTTAAATGCTTACTCAACTTCATCTGGTGTCTTGTTATTACTAGTACATTGCCTAAATAATTGTTTTATTGCAGAGTGATGTTGACTTACTGCAAAAGACTCGTTTGCGTTATATTCAATTATTATTGGAGTATGATCAGAGACGAGTCTTAGGTTTCCTGATATTCTTAGTTTGTTTAGATCTGTATCATTTGTGACTGCAAAGTCAAGCACATCCAGTGTTTTATTGAGTTCTGTTGATAAGTGAGTTAGCTCGTCAGCTGACCTTAAGGTTACTCCTAATATTACTCTGAGAGTGTACTTCCAGTATTCTAGTGTTATTTTATATTTTAATGATGCGTACAATGTTCAAATTTGGAAAGAATTTGTATTTGTTTGTACTGAGACGGTTGTAACTTATACGTGACCCTGATTAATTTGGCTATGGATGTAGTGTTTAATGTTATTCTTAATTATTATTGCTGAACCTCCATGTGCTCTTCCTGATGAGCATACAGTATAGTGTGATATTTTTATGTAACTCTATTTGTTGTATAATGTATTATACAAAATGTTTTTATTTCATGTATTCTCTTTTGTAGCCCATTAGCGTCCCATGCTCTTATCTTTAATATATCCGTTGATTTATTTTTGCATTAGTGCGCTGCTGATAAGTTGTAGCATGGCTGATATTTCTTGCACTTGTTGCTTTAATAGCGAATTCTGTTTAATTCTGTTAAATCCATGTTTTTCTATAGCTTGCCTCACGTAGCTCTTTAAATTCTGTTTAGATTCATTGCTCCAGATTAATAACTCTAACGGGGCCCGCCTACGGCACTGGAGCTGCCAGGATAGCGAAGATGCGGGTGGAGGTACTAGAGAAGGAGATCGAGGTCTTGCGGAAAGAGCAATCAGGAAAGGCCGGGTGTGTCCGTTAGGAGAATGCACGGTACTCGCTCATGTACCTTGTCTTGTAAAGGCGTCGCTCGCACCTTGTCGCCAATAAGTTCGTTTATCTTATTGGCAGCTACTTTCACCTCGCTGCCAGCCCTCATTTCTATCAAGATGTCCCCAGCTCTTGTTCTACGAATGCCCGAGCTTTCCTTAAGAACATCCTTCGCCACCATGAGATCTTTATACGCCTGAAGCCATTCCTTGCCCTCTCCTACTGTTACGCCACGAGGCTTGCCACAGACTGTGTTTTCTAACCGTCGCTCGCGGTCCTACAACGTCGCAGACGGATCGTGGCGGCTGCCCGGCAAACGAACATTGTAGTGGCAAGCGCATGGTTCATTAAGCAGGGCGACCTCCAGAAACGTCGACTCGTGGCCGTTATTTTACCTCGCGTAAAAGAATGTGACGTGATCCGAACGTAGTGGGGGTCGCCTTCCAGAAAAGACCAAAATAATCGAAGGGCGGGCAGTATCTTCTGACGAGTCGAACGTGACACACCGAACATATCAGACCAATAGCAAACGAATTTATCTAAAGATCAAAGTCGAGTCAAATTTCTGTAACATCTTCATCAGATTATTGTAAAATATAATGTTCTATGTTAACCTGTTAATACAGTGTTACATTCATTAAACCACCTCTGTTATCCTAAACGAAATAGTCGTTCCCCTGTTTCGAGAGGAAATTCAAAGAGCTCGGGCCTTCACTAATGAGGATCCTGGAAGAACGCCTACAGGAATGGCGTCATAGTCTGAAAACAAGGCAGAGAAAGGCAACCACGGTTGCGGGCAATGCCACCAATCGCCTTGAAGTCGAACACAAGAGAAAGAAGGATGCGAAGAGACCAGTTGCTGCCAAGGCGCCTAGGACCTCACAACGAAGTCTTCGGTTTAGGACGCGATGGAGAGCGGATGTGTTGACGGGTTGTTGACGGGTTGCTCCCGCTAGCCGAGTATATGTACGAGGACGT
>NW_022884220.1:0-21943 GCF_011952255.1 Bombus vosnesenskii | reverse complement strand
GCTGTGTACGTGCCTCCACATCTGGTATTCATTGTCCGAAGGGACCGTTGGAATGTTTTACTATCAAATACCTCTATGGGTGTTTCTTTTAATGAGGGTCATACTGTAGCTTCGCGCCTTTGTTGGACGGAACGCCCGTCCCGTTGAGCGCGGCTACGTTCGGCGGCTGATGGTCGCCTTGAGCCCAAGTTTATTATCGTAAGTCGCAAGCAGGTAGGATTGGGTCGAGTGACGACAAATCGTTTATTTATAACTGTAAGCTTTAATTACAAGTTTATGGGTTTTTTCCGAGGCTCCAGGAGGAAGGCTCCGGTGTCCTTTAATCTCCAACATATAAATACCGTCGAGAGACGCTCATACAAACGTATTCGCAATGACAGTGTATGATCGCTCGCAGATACCTCGATAACTCGTATAACTCCGTTAATAACTGTTAATAACTGATTCGCTCGCGATCGTGTCCGTTTATTTATACTGGTTGGGGAGAGTCGAAAAATTCAAATTCGCCTTTGTTCTACGGTTGCACGTAGCGGTGACATTGTTTTGCCCGGAGTTTATTTATCGTTACATTTCATGCGTCAAGGCTGTGTCAATGTTCCGAGTCAAAACAACAACATGAGTCGCTCCCGATTCGCATCGTCCTCTGACTCATGTGCCGTTACATCACCTCCTTCCAGTGATAACGTTTCTATTAGGTTATGTTCAAAAAATTATTTACACTGTTTTTTCTTGGTAGTCGCTATTTTAAAAGTTAAATACATACTTTCGATACATACGATACATCCTGTGTCCGACAATTTACGACTCTCAACCGAAACCTGCCTGAAACCAATCGGGAAAACGGACTCTTCGCCCAGTCCGCCTAACGGACCTATTCCTGGTGTTTTCTTCCGTCGTTCGATTATTATTATTTGCACCGCTTTCGTCGCGGGCGTTCGTTTGTTCTACCGGAATACGTATGATACGAGTTTCGGCCGTTTTTTTCTCTAAGTCGTCCGGTACTATATACGCGGGTTTTAATCGGTCTATGGAAACCGTTACGTCGCGATTATTTACTTTTATAATATAATCTTTTTCATCCCTTTTTACAAGTTTATGTTAAGGAAATTCGAGGATTTGGAAATACAAATAATTGACTATATTTCACACACAACAGCTATACATCTATATTACACTCTGAAGAACGTCTTGCACGCACGCTTGTCGCCAACCGACTATCCAGAATCTTCTAACGGCAGTCTTTTGTCTCAACTAAGACCTGCACGCCCTCTGACCCTTACACACACACTCTTATGTACAGTGTAAATGTATCACTTCCCTAACACTTTAAACGGCCCGTCGTACTGCGACTGTAAAGGGCCTCCTATCGCGTCATGGCGCAAGAAAACATACGGCGATGATTTTAGATCTTTAAAAACGAAAATTTTCTTTTCGCCATGACGCGTAACCGGGTATGGCCTGACTTTCTCCATCCGCTCTCTTAGCAGGTTCGCGAATTCGAAGTTGGCCCGCTGATTGGTTAGTAAAAAGAACTTCGCCGGCAATCGTATGCCGGTGCCGTAGATCATTTCGGCCGCCGTTGCGTTAAGGCGCTCCTGTATCGCGGTTATAATCGGCGAATTGTACGATCGGCAGAATTTCGACCCAGTTGCTCGTGTCGTGGCACTTGATCGCCGCTTTAAGCTGTCTATATAAGCGTTGTACCATCCCATTAGACGCGGGATGATAGGCCGACGTGCGTAGGTAGGTTACGCCGAGCAACCGGCAAAACTCTTCAAACAGACGCGATTCAAATTGGCGTCCTTGGTCAGTTGTTATTTTTAAAGGAACGCCGAAACGAGAAATCCAAGTTGAAAGGAGGGCCGAGGCAACGGTTGGCGCTTCCATATCAGCGATGGGAATGGCTTCGGGCCAATGCGAAAAACGATCGATACACGTTATACAATATTGATAGCCCTCCGAATACTGCATTACGATAATGTCTACGTGTGCTGAAAATACGTACCTGGTGATTTTACTGCGTTGGCATGGTATGCATTGTCGCGTCCACGTACGGCAATCTTTGTTTACGGACGGCCAGACAAAGCGCGTTGTGGCCAGTTCTTGCGTGGCTCGTATCCCCGGATGGAAAAGTCCGGCTAACGACTGAAATACGTTGCGTCGTAACGGTTTCGGTACGAACGGCCGCAAGGTTCCGGTCGAAATGCCGCAAAATATTTCCACATTCTTTTCGGGAAAACGAATCTTCTCTAGTCGCAGTGCACGAGAGTCAGAGTTGAGGATTTGGCGTAGTTCATTGTCGCTTTCTTGCGCTGATGCTAACGTTCGGTGATCTACCGAGTTTTCAGTTGTCCCGATGCGAGCTCCGCAGAGAGGACTTGCTTATGTAAGTCCATGGGGGCTGGTAAACCCACGTTCCCGCAGTCAGGGAGGACCGTCGGGACCAGCGGCCCGCTTACGTGAGTCCTCTATGTACACCGCAGGGAAGGTCGCCGGGAGTGTAAGCGAGAGGCTCGTTTATGCTCTCTGTACGTGGCCTTGGGTAGTAGCGCACCCACGATCCCGATGCCAAGGATGGGACCGTCGGGATAAGTTCCCGGGTACCTTGTACCTTGAGGCCCCCGCTTACGTAAGTCCCATCTGGATCTGTCGAGTACGGTTAGCAGCTCGCCGGCCGGCAGTGACGTGGCGGTACATCCACATGATAGTCCCACCAATGACTTAGGATGGTACCACGGGGGTCGAGTGTAAGCCCGGAGGGAGTAGCGACCCCCTGCTCGGCCAATTATGGGTTTGGACTCGTGGTGGCAGTGATTGATGGCCAAGATGCTGGCAAGAGGGCCGATTGAAGGGGTAATGGCTCGCCCCGAATGGTCTTCGGTGGGTGAGCAGCGTCCCGCCTGCTCTGGAACCGTCCTGGTGAGACAGTAGGGCTTGCAATCGCCCCGTTCGACCTGTAACGAGCGACAGCCCCTGCAGGCTTAGCTAATCAAGGTAGCACTGGGTGCCTTGCGCGATGGTTGGGCGTATCCCAGCCCCTATGGTCCTAGGGGTACCCGGGTGCCGGGTAAGTTGACGCCGAGGAAAGCACCCGTTAACTAAGACTGACAATACTTGTCCCGATGCGAGATGGCGTATCGGCTACATCGTTTTCTACGCCTTTAACGTACCGGATATCCGCTGTAAAGTGTGCTATATAATCTAGATAGCGAAATTGTCGTGGCGAACATTTTTTAAGTTTTTGTCGAAATACGTAAATGAGGGGTTTGTGGTCGGTATAGATTATAAAGTTTCTACCCTCAACGGCGTGTCGGAAGCGTTTTACGGTGGTTTACATCGCGAGCAGTTCGCGATCGTAGGCGCCATGTTTTTGTTGCGCGGGTTTTAGAGATTTCGTGGCAAACCCTAGCGGCTGCCATTTGTTGTTCACGTACTGTTGTAAAACGGCTCCTACTGCATAGTCAGGCGTGTCTACCGTAAGGCTGATGGGCGCACCTAGTATCGGATGCGCCAGCATCGTGGTGTCCGCGAGGGCACGTTTTGATTCTTCGAAACTGTCCTCTGCCTGTTTGGATCACTCGATGGGCGCGTTGCCCTTTTCCGCGCCTCTTAACAGGTCGTGAAACGGTTGTAAAATTTTTGCGGCCCCCGATATGAAACGTCGGTAGAAGTTAACCATACCGAAGTACCTGCGTAATTGTTTAACATTCGTGGGCTTCGGGATTCTGATTATCGCTTCGACGCGTTCAGTCGGCGGCTTGATTCCTTCGGCGTTCACGTTGTATCCGCATTTCGAGGGATTAATGACTACACCGTAATCATTGAGGCGGTTGAATACTGTTTACAGATGTTCGCGAGGTTAGTTTTCGTCTTCTGAAGCGATAAGGAAGTCGTCTATGTACGCGTAGACGAAATCGAGACCGCGGATGATTTCGTCGACGAATCGCTGGCACGTTTGCACGGCGTTTCAAACATCATATTGGTCCTTCGAAATTTCCGAACGGTGTTGTAATTACCGTTTATTCCACGTCTTCCGGCACAATTGGAATTTGGTGGTAAGCGCGAACGAGATCAATTTTTGAAATTATGCGCTTACCGTGTAGATGGGGGGCGAAGTCCTCTATGTGTGGTGGCGTGTACCACCTATCAGGTATCATGCGAGCGTTTAACGCACGATAGTCGCCGCATGGCCGCAGGTTTTCGTACCTTTTCGGTACGACGTGCAGAGGTGATGCCCACGGGCTTTTCGATGGTCGCACCACGCCTTGCTCAATCATGAGTTCAAATTCAGCTTTCACCTGCTTGAGCCGATCCGGTGCGAGGCGGCGGGGTATTTTGTAAACTGGCGGGCCTAGCGTGGTTTCGATGTGATGTTCCCGTAATTCGGCGGACGAGTGAGGCCGGGAAATTCCGCCAGTACTTGATGATACACTGAATTACCGCAGATGGTTTTTATAGATGAAACGTTGACCGTGGCTGTGTATCCCTTCGAAGATAACCAGGTCGTCGTATCGAGAAGTCTTTTATTACGTGGGTCCACGAGCCGTAGTGACTTAGAAAATCCATACCGATAATAGGTGTTTGGACGTCGGCCACAATAAAATACCACTTAAAGGCACGCCGTAGGGACAAGTTAAGATGGACCGCGACGGTCCCGTACGTTGCGATTTGTGCCCGTTAGCCGCGAACAACTCGTACTCGCTTTATCTCGCATGTCCTCGGATTCTGCAGCGCGGGTAGATGCAAATGTCGGCGCCGGTGTCTGCCAGATACGAGATACGCGTGTTTTTGTCGAATAGGAAAATGCGGCGGAACATCAAGCTGTCGTCGTTTGCCGCGTTTACAGCCGTTTCCCGGCTTCCAGTTGCGCGGTGAGTTGCATTTTCTCGCGCGTTCCCGAAACGTAGCGTGGTAAAAACTAAACCATCTTGTCGCAGCGTGTTTCAGGATCTCGAACGGCGGCGGTATCTCGTACGAGAGCGTGATCGTGGTCGCGGTCGTCGACGATTATCCATGGGCAGCACGTTCATTTGCGCTTGCATCTGGATCGTCTGCTCTCTGAACGCGCTGGTGGCAGCAGCGGTAGAATCACTAGCTCCGACGTTTTGTGCAGGTGGATTAGATACCGCAGTCATTCGGTCTGTGCTGACCGCGACAACCTGTCCTGGTTCCGAGTGTATTTCGTAAATGCTGCCGGCGATCTGGGTCAGCGTTTCGGGGCTCTTATCCTGCACGGCGGCCAGAATATGCTGCACGTGAACCGGCAGCCGGCCTTCCCAGATGGTAAGGATGAAGTCATCGAACGTTACGGGAGTGGCGAGGAATTTTATTTCGCTCACGTCGAATTCACATTTCGCGATATATATTACAACCCCGTACTCGTTAAGGCGTTTAAACAAAATCCGCCAGTATTCGCGGTGTTGTTCTTCGTTTTCGGATGCGATTAAAAACTCGTCTATGTATGCGTAGACGAAATCAAAGCCTCTCGTGATTTCGTCCACGAATCTCTGACACGTTTCTCTGACGTCATGTTGGTCGCTTCGAAAATGCCAAAAGATGTTGTGATCGCGGTTTTTTCTACGTCCTCCGGCGCGATTGGAATTTGATGGTAAGCGTCAACGAGATCGATTTTAGAAAAGATACGCCTACAGTACAGATTCTGCGCGAAGTCCTCTATGTACGGCGGTGTGTATCTATCCGGAGTGGTGCGGGCTCGATAGTCGCCACAAGGTCGAATCCGTCCGTCCTTCTTTAGAACGATATGCAAGGGTGATGCTCATGGGCCTCTCGATGGCTGCATCGCGCCTTGCTCTATCATGACTTCGAATTTCGCCTTCGCGGCGAATTGAGCCGGCCAGATTGAGTCGATCGGGGACGAGGCGGTGTAGTTTGGCGTGACGGGGGGTGTCCCCGCGTCGCCCTGATATGGTGTTGCACACCGTGTCGTAGAAAACTTCTCCGGAAAACGGGCGGTTTCGTCAAATCAGGGAATTCCGTCAGTAGATTGGGATACGATGATTCTCCGTCGATGGTCTTGATTGACGCTACGTCGGTGGTGGCGGCAAATCCCTTTGTCGACAGTCATGTAATCGTATTAAGGAGCCGTTTGTTTCGTGGGTCTACGAGCAACTCATAATGACTCAGGAAGACGAAACCGATGATGGGCGTTTGCACATAGGCAACGACAAAACGGCACTTGAAAGATCGACGTAGTGATAGATTGAGGGACACGGTGATGGTGCCATCCTAACCCCAACCTAACCGTCGCAATCCCCGTTCCGTTGGCCGCAAACAATTCATAGTCGCTCTTGTTCGCGGATCCGCGTATCTTGTTACGCGGATACACGCTTGTGTCGGCACCAGTGTCTACTAAAAATGAGATGCGGTCAGGATACGCCTGATGCGAACGGATAGTCGATTCCTCCACACTGTGAGGATGAAATCGTCCGGCGTGGAGGGGTTAGCAAGTTTTCTCAGGTGGTGATAAAATTCAGATGACTTCCTATCCCCCATCTCTTCGCTTTCCACCAACTTCTTCAACCTTACACTGTCCGTATCCGTTAGAATACGAATAAGTTCGCCTTTTAACTCCGCGTACCGTCCCGTGGTTGTAGGATCCGTCATGACGCCCTCAATTTGTTGTAGAAGTCGACCATCGAGACATTTTCCAAGAGTCGCGAATCTTATCTTGTCCGACGAGATGTCCGCCGTGCGAAGTTGCGTCTCTAATAAGGCGAACCACACGGTGATGTTTGAAGGTAGCAGAGGAGACATAGTGATTGCTACACTAGCTGTGACTTTGCTATCTTCGTTAGCGGTTGCCATTTCTTCGTTCCAAATCACGTCGGATGTCACCAATTTGTGGCGGAATTGTAGAGGATTGATGAAACGGCAACGAGAACTTACTGTTGCAACCTGTCAAATATATTTGAAATGAATTAAATAAATTATAAATAAATATAGATAATGTCCAAAGTCGCTGGTACAAACGCATTCTCAAAGACAGTGTATAATCGTTCGCAGATAACTCGTAGATATTAATCGATAACTGGTATAATTCGTATAACTCGTATAATTATCGCTTCGCTGGCGATCGTGTCCGTTTATTTATACTGGTTGGGGGGGAGCCGAAAAATTCGAATCCGTCTTTGTTCGATGGTTGCACGTAACGGCGGCATTGTTTTACCCGGAGTCTATTTATTCTTATATTACGTGTGTCCTAACGATCTTGATACTCCGAGGCAAAACAACAACATGATTTGAATTGTCCTCTGACTCATGTGCCGCTGCAGATCAAACTTGGATGGAATAGCTTGTACTCGTGCATCTCCTTTTATGTTATTTTTAGATTCGGCGAAAGGACAAATGCCTGAGACTATTCACTGTGGCCAGCTGGATGCTTCTGGGTAGAACAAATCGTTAATCTTCGGTTGTTAACTAAAATGGTGCGATACGTATCTCAGAGTTTCTGTTGCAGACTGGTGATTCGTTTAGAGTTTAGAGTATAGGTTTCATAACGACTTCTTGTAACATTTAATGCAGTCGAAACGTTTGTTATGCCGAGCTTTGCCATAGACAATAAATGTTTAGTCTAAGAAGAATTCGTAGTGAGTGTTTCTCGATCGAAGAGTCAGTGAGTATAAAGACACAAGATGAAGTTAAGAAAAAATAAGGGAACTGAGACATATCAAAATGAGAAAGGATATTGATATTGATAATTAACTTTTCGGTAAAATTCGGTATGTTAAGATATATTTCTGCAGATGTAAGGTATATGTTCGTAGAAAAAATATCTAAAAGTAAGAATGTTGCAATTAGTTTCATTAAAGATAGTAGAACGTATCTATGCTTAGAAATAATTGTGGCAAAGATCGCATTTAGCCACGTGAAATTTGGGGTCAAAGGGCAAGATTGAAGTAACGATTATAGTGGCGCGAATGATGCCAAACAGTAAGCTTTAAAATTCTCGCAACTCAATCGCTAATGTAAATGCAACACAGATTCAATTAGAGATAAACACAGTGCAGTTAGTTAGCGATTTGTGAATTATATGACGGAACAGATACGTAGCAGAGAAATTCTGTTTCAGACCCGGAGATATTGACACGAGCGCAACGTCTGAAAGTAATTATAATTAGTCTTGAATAGATTTAGTTGCACTTTGATGAGCGAGAAATTTGTTTTCTTTTTGTATAACCGAAAATTTATTTGTAAGTTTTATCATGCAATTCATGTATATGCAATTTCCTATGCAATTGAAGACGATTGTTCGTTTTTAATGGATGTTGTAAGAACATTCAGCTATGGTACATATACTATAATAAAATGTAATTATCTAAAAGTAAACTATTAATTATTTCATTTAGAACCTGCAAAAAGTGTTAAATGTTAAACAATTAATCAAGTCTCTTGTTAAATTGCTGTTGATTACTGTGAGTAATTTTCTAAGACGTTAAATTAATATTTCTAAGGAGATATTTCGTTAAGTACTATTAGCCAGGGCTCTTTAGATATTTTTTGGTCCTTAATTCTTTTAATTCGTCGTTTTTTCCCAGCCCTTCCCAGGAAACTTTACGTTTTGACCTTATTTTACTCTTTTTGATAATTTACCGCTGCAACGTCGACACCGCGCCGTTCTTTCGTTCACAAAAGGCGATTACACTTTAGAGCTCGTGTCAAACTTCTTTTGTGTTCCCGAAAGGAGATTCCACGTAACGTGCAGCACGCGGTAACGCGTGAATTATTGTAAAGTACAGTGCTTATTCTTAACATTCTACCGGGACGATACATCGCGTAAATAAATCATTCCAACGAGATGGACGTGCAAATAAATTCCATCGATAATTCTAGCTTAATATTATTCGAATAAAATTCGAATGAAAGTACCACTAATTTTTTGTTCCATCTGATTTATTTTTCAGATATTAATATTGGCAAATATTGTCGTTTTTTAATTCAGACGCTACTTAAACTAAAATTTAACTTTCACTTTTTAATAATTTTTATCGAAATGATGAGAATTTAAAGAAATCTTAATTTATGCTGTCTGGCTAATTCTATAACGTCGTTAGCGCTCGACGAAATAAAGTAACAGAGAAATAATTACCGTCTTAATTTTTGTACTTTGTACTGTGAAAGTGTGAAGTGAAATCTCAATTTAAATAAATTACGCAAGCTACCAAGGACATTATTTATCGAAAACAACAGCGTTTCCTCGAATTCAAACATAACCTATTCTGACTCGGGACAAATTCCGGAAAATCGCGCGGTTCTTTTCGATCTTTCAAAGATCTCTCTTCAGAGCTGTCTGAGATAAACGAGACACTTTAGAAGGTGATTCTCCAGAAATTGTCACGCTGTTAAGATTTGTCGATTAACGGAGTTTATAATATGATCGAGACGAAACATGCTAGTTTTTTAATTCAACTATATAATTTTATTGCATCTGTTTGATTGTACTACTTTCGAAGAAAGAACAATTTTTAGAACTGTCGGAGTTTATATTTCCAACAGCGAAGAACGATATCGTAAATTTAAGAGTTTTCGAGGAACAAGAAGCGAATAAAAATTGGGATATTTCTGGGACATTATTCGAGAGTAATATTCAATACAATTTATAATAGTTACTCTTCCGTTTGCAAATTTTTTTGCTAGAATAAAAACATCTTTCGACTTATTCAATTTTGCTGGTGAAATGAACGAAAAGAAGTGTATTAAAAGCAACTTTCTTCATACTTTTCATTGTTTGCATACAATGGAAAGGAAAATATTTGAGTTTCGAAAGTTAATAATCCTCATTAAGAACTCACTAATCCAATAACACGAAGCAAAATAATTATTTTGGATATTTTAAAATTCAAGGATTTTTCACTTATCAAATTTTTAGTCTTCCTATTGTTAGATGAATATTGAATTCCATTATTAGATTCCATTGAATGATGGATTTTAATAGGTATAAAGTTTTAAAATCGCGAATGGACCTGTTTCATTCGACGTAATATTACTATAAAATTTTCTCCGTATAATTAATTTCATAACGTTTATTCGTTTAACGCAATAAGAACTAATATGTCAGATAAAATCATAGTTATAAAATTAATCGTAAAAAATATAATAAAAACTGTAAAATTCCTCCATTAACAAACGAAATCTGATAGAATAGAAATTGGGAATTTTTTAGACTCTGAACGTACCAGAATGAAAATGGACTACTCGTAAGCAGACAAAATCACCATTAGGTTTACAGGTTTACAGTTATCACAGGTAGGTTTACAGTTATCGTTTTCAGGAACAATGTATGTAATACTTGTTCGCTGTGTTACGTCTGGGTCAAAGATGTTTCACAGATAATTCTCTATTCACGATGTATCGATGGATCGTTTGGAATTTGCCAAGTAGCTGTTAATTTCAATGAAATTATTCTTTGTAAATTTAGAACGGAAGTATTATAAATATGCCGGCATCCGACGGTTTTGTGAGAATATCTCGTCTTCGAATATAATATAAATTATATTCAATGTTACAATTTTGGAAAAGCAGGTCTCAATGATTTATTATGTGATGTACGTACAATGTTACTGCTTTATGGTTAAACAAGAAAAGAAAAAATGTATAAGAGTTTATTTGTTACGGCTTAATATTCCTGTCGTATCAGCAGACGCTTCTTTCCGTATTAGAGTCTTATCGTAGATGAAAATCTCAATCTCACGCACGATATTACAAGGTCTGGATCACAATACGTTACGAGTTATTCCTAGTTATTCTTACGAGGCGATGTCCCACGCGCCTCGCTCGTTCGTCCTTCCGGTTTCAATGCATTCATCAGCTAAACACGTGGAAGGTATCAAAAAGGAGATGAGAGCTCGGACTCAGGGTTCAGGAGAGCACAACTGGAGGGGGGAAACAAAACTCTGTCCGCTGTTACTTTCTTTATCTTGAGGGCAACGTCACCCTCTTTGATGCCCCCGCTTCCAGTTTCACGAGGATATCCTCGTCCGTTTAATGCCCGTGCTCTCGCACAGCACCTCCTTCGTTACCATAGGCTCCTTATAGGTCTGGAGACATTCCTTACCCTCCCGGACTTTCACCAAGAGGGCCTATTTCGAATTCTAGGCAACCTTTCCCTCCAGCCTTCGTTAACCGGTGGCCTCCTTTCCTCGTTGTTCCTCCTCTCTCTCACCCGTCTTTTTTCTTTTCTACCTATTTGAACAATCCATTCGCCTCCAGAGTCGTAGGTTTCTCTATCCCTGGGGTCAACTTCGCCCCTCTTCCACATACGAAGGATCGCCTCTCTTCGCCCTTTTTATCCCATTGGCCTTCGTGTCCTCAAGCGGCGACACAGTTTTCCTTTTGTTACGCTGTTCAAACTTGTTTCTCACGTCCCCGTTTCTTTTTCCAATCTAGACTATTGGAGGGGAAGTTTGTGTAGAGACGTTAACCTCAACGGGCCTTTCAACCTGTCTTCTACCTTTACGTCCCTTCTTATTTGATAATTTCTTTTTATTTACAAGTACTTTACAATCAATTCTCGCATTGAGAATTTTGAGTAAGTTTCTCTGGCGTGGCGCGGTGGTTGTTGACTATTATGATATATCTATTACCACATTTTGTTATTTCTTCTCTGACTGTGGGTATCTTGAGGTGGCGATGTATTGCTTCGTTGGTAACATACCAGGATGCATCTATTAGGGACCTTAGAGTTTTCGACTGGAAGCGTTAAACTATTTCAATGTTGAAATTACTTGCTGTTCCCCATAGTTGGATTCCGTATAATCCGATAGAGTGTAATTTTGTTCTGCGTGCTTAGGTTAGAACGTCGACCAACGAACCAGTAGAATTTTTTGAGTTTAGCCTTGAGTTGCTTCGATTGGTCTATGTTGCGTTGTTTCCATGTTAGTCTCCTGTCGAGAGTCATGCCCAGGTATCTGACTGAATCCTTGTTAGGAATTGTTATATTGTTAATGGTCACCTGAGGGCAGGTTTGTTTTCGCAGCGTCAAACTGTTTCGCTGTTATATTAGAAACAAAACATGAGTTTCCAGTTTTCCTCGATGCTTTCCTTAGCAGAAGTTTGGTTAACTAATTTTATGAAACAGTATTTTGAATTATCCCTTCGTGCAGCAAAATCCGCTTCAGTCGCACGAGCCATGGAACTTAACAAGGTCAATGTTGGTAAATTTTTTCATCCGTTTCATGACCTTGTAGACAAGCATAAATTTCGACCATATAAGATTTTTAACGTTGACGTGACAGGTATCACGATAGTACAAGAAAAGTGATTTCAAATTATCGGTTTTAAAGGCAGAAGACAGGTTGGTATAATCAGTTAGCGACAAAAGAAGACAGCTTTCCATAGCTGTCATCTGCGTTACTGTCTCGGGAAATTATGTTCCTTAATTTTTATATTATTAAATAAATTTTTCCAAAAGTTTGGAAAATAAAATAACTGGGCCAACGATTCTATCATTTAAAATTCCTATTCGAGTATTTGCTAGAAATTACGTTTGCGGATTTTATTCTTAACGCGTCTGGATTTTCACTTGCCGAGAAATGTTCATTCTGCATATCCACCGTTCCATATTTACTGAATGAGCCCTTGTCCGTAAATAATATTTTCGCAGGAAAATTACAGTTCCACTAAATTTTGCGAGACATCCATCTGTAAAATTCTCTCTTCTCGGGAAATCTTCCGCACTCAATTCTTGAACTTTTCGAAAACTGTACGGGTGTAGCTTTTGTTTCTTCAATGCTATCCATATGGTTGTTGGTATCTTCTTCTGCAGCATAATCCATGTTTTAGCTAAACACGCTGCGATGTTCTATACCCAAAGTCTGAATCATCTTGTTGAATAGTCGGACTTCACAGATTTTAATGTACTTGCATCTAATAAATTTTGGTTGATTCTACGTAATATAGTTGTTCTTTGTATCCTATTCTATTCGGAGATTTTTCACGTAACGCAAGTGCATATCGGCAAGTGTGTCAAAAGTATGACATTGTACAATAGACTACGAAAAGATGATGATGTACACTACGACCACAATATAAACAATACGCAGTAAGTGCATTACACACGCAATAACATGCACTGCACACAATACACACAATACAACTCGCTCAACAATAATTGCTACATTCGCATGGACATTAAAGAACAAATAAAACGAATCAAAAATAAAAGAGTTTAAAAAAGTGAAAATTAAAAAGGTCTAACAATATCTACAAAAATTAAAAAAATTTGTGGTTGGTATGATACAGAATAGCTACCATCAGCTGCAACAGCATTATCCGTGTTTGTTTGGCTGCTTTCATTCGATATGTTTGTTGTTTTCGCATGAAAATAATGTTTTGTACAAATGGTCCACATGCTTCGGTCTCCCTTGCCCATATCGCATTCGGGTTTTTAATTGCTGGAATCAGTTTTATTGGGCTTTTCTCGTTATTTGAGTTCTTCTCGAAAGCCCGTTTCGTAGTTTCCCACAGTGAGTAATTGGTGTCCTCGTGGGGTGAAAGTGAGTCTAGATATTTCGAGAATTCCATATCATTGTATCCTTTATAGCCTTTTTGACGTTTTTGTTATTTCGCTCAGGACTTTTTTATTTGCTGATATTTCGTGTTTCTGCCAAATCGCTTTTGCTTCCTTCTCACATTTAATTTTTTCCAGAATTTCATTCGGTATTAATTTGTTTTGTCTGGTTGTTGATTTGCAATTCGTGGTTGCTTCCACTACTTGTGTGAGTTCTGTTAAATGCTTACTCAACTTCATCTGGTGTCTTGTTATTACTAGTACATTGCCTAAATAATTGTTTTATTGCAGAGTGATGTTGACTTACTGCAAAAGACTCGTTTGCGTTATATTCAATTATTATTGGAGTATGATCAGAGACGAGTCTTAGGTTTCCTGATATTCTTAGTTTGTTTAGATCTGTATCATTTGTGACTGCAAAGTCAAGCACATCCAGTGTTTTATTGAGTTCTGTTGATAAGTGAGTTAGCTCGTCAGCTGACCTTAAGGTTACTCCTAGTATTACTCTGAGAGTGTACTTCTAGTATTCTAGTGTTATTTTATATTTTAATGATGCGTACAATGTTCAAATTTGGAAAGAATTTGTATTTGTTTGTACTGAGACGGTTGTAACTTATACGTGACCCTGATTAATTTGGCTATGGAGGTAGTGTTTAATGTTATTCTTAATTATTATTGCTGAACCTCCATGTGCTCTTCCTGATGAGCATACAGTATAGTGTGATATTTTTATGTAACTCTATTTGTTGTATAATGTATTATACAAAATGTTTTTATTTCATGTATTCTCTTTTGTAGCCCATTAGCGTCCCATGCTCTTATCTTTAATATATCCATTGATTTATTTTTGCATTAGTGCGCTGCTGATAAGTTGTAGCATGGCTGATATTTCTTGCACTTGTTGCTTTAATAGCGAATTCTGTTTAATTCTGTTAAATCCATGTTTTTCTATAGCTTGCCTCACGTAGCTCTTTAAATTCTGTTTAGATTCATTGCTCCAGATTAATAACTCTAACGGGGCCCGCCTACGGCACTGGAGCTGCCAGGATAGCGAAGATGCGGGTGGAGGTACTAGAGAAGGAGATCGAGGTCTTGCGGAAAGAGCAATCAGGAAAGGCCGGGTGTGTCCGTTAGGAGAATGCACGGTACTCGCTCATGTACCTTGTCTTGTAAAGGCGTCGCTCGCACCTTGTCGCCAATAAGTTCGTTTATCTTATTGGCAGCTACTTTCACCTCGCTGCCAGCCCTCATTTCTATCAAGATGTCCCCAGCTCTTGTTCTACGAATGCCCGAGCTTTCCTTAAGAACATCCTTCGCCACCATGAGATCTTTATACACCTGAAGCCATTCCTTGCCCTTTCCTACTGTTACGCCACGAGGCTTGCCACAGACTGTGTTTTCTAACCGTCGCTCGCGGTCCTACAACGTCGCAGACGGATCGTCGCGGCTGCCCGGCAAACGAACATTGTAGTGGCAAGCGCATGGTTCACTAAGCAAGGCGACCTCCAGAAACGTCGACTCGTGGCCGTTATTTTACCTCGCGTAAAAGAATGTGACGTGATCCGAACGTAGTGGGGGTCGCCTTCCAGAAAATACCAAAATAATCGAAGGGCGGGCAGTACCTTCTGACGAGTCGAACGTGACACACCGAACATATCAGACCAATAGCAAACGAATTTATCTAAAGATCAAAGTCGAGTCAAATTTCTGTAACATCTTCATCAGATTATTGTAAAATATATTGTTCTATGTTAACCTGTTAATACAGTGTTACATTCATTAAACCACCTCTGTTATCCTAAACGAAATAGTCGTTCCCCTGTTTCGAGAGGAAATTCAAAGAGCTCGGGCCTTCACTAATGAGGATCCTGGAAGAACGCCTACAGGAATGGCGTCATAGTCTGAAAACAAGGCAGAGAAAGGCAACCACGGTTGCGGGCAATGCCACCAATCGCCTTGAAGTCGAACACAAGAGAAAGAAGGATGCGAAGAGACCAGTTGCTGCCAAGGCACCTAGGACCTCACAACGAAGTCTTCGGTTTAGGACGCGATGGAGAGCGGATGTGTTGACGGGTTGCTCCCGCTAGCCGAGTATATGTACGAGGACGTAGGAGCGTTTGAGATGGGTGTGATTATTATAGGGTGTAATGGGTCAATGAGGCGAGAAGTGTAGTGTAATAATAATTGTAAGGAAGTAGTGAAATGAAATGAGAGGTATGAGTGGACTGAGGTGGCAGGAGAATGCATGGGAGTGAAATAGAGTTGGGTGATGCGGGGGAGAGTGAGTGTGTGGAAATGGAAATAGAGTTGGCATGTATGATGATTGAGTAGGTGAGCAACAAGACGTTTGTGCGTAATGGGGTGATAATATCCTCACTGAACAAGAATAAGTAAGTGGAGGATGTAATAGGAAGTGTGCAAGAAACAAAAAGTACGGTTAGTAATCGTTAATTTGAATTTATCCGTTATTAGCGACCTCGGATAAAGTCAAATAAACATCTAGACAAGACCCCATCGACTATAATGGCAGATCCACGCGTCACGGTAATTAGTCGCTTATATACATACGCGATAGTGGATAACTGCAAATAAATAAACAATAACGTGAGCATGTCGTGTGAGTCGACACGATGTAAGTCCCTATTTTTAAGGAATAAAGTCGGGCCGGCCAGGGTTCTTATACTTATAATATTTATTTGGCCATTTATTTATTGTGACACGAGCCGAACAAGGTTCTTTGGAATAAATAAATAACTAATAGGGTGCCGAATAATGAGGGGGCTGTAGGAGTTACGTGGTGATTAGTAGGTTGGTGTATGTAACGGTTGGATATAAGCACCGCTATAATATTATAATATTTTGTTATTTTATTTATTCTCTTAGTTTATTTTACTTCTTTATTTATAACTTTATATTGATTAACTAGTAATTGTTTTATTCGTTTTATTTATGGTATTTATTACTTATTGTTCATAATTTATTATATATTGTTGTTATTTATCTATATTGTGGCGTTCTTGGCGCGCATCATCGGGTCTTTAGCAGTATGCAAGCGTTTGACAGGGGAAAATTAGATAGCACAATTACTGTAAATATAATCATTGTTTGGCTTATTTGTTGACGACCTGGCGATGTTTATGGAATTGCTTATTACATACAATATGGACAGACGGTGTAAGGTAAAAAAAACGTACGGCGCAGGGGATTTCGGAACCCCCAGGTCCCGTCGGGAACACGAGTGGCTTACCAGGCTCGACCCGACGGTCATCATGTTACTGGAAGAACGGCGGTGGGGGGGTGGAACACCAGGCAACCCCTTGTGCGGTAATAGCTACTGGGGAAAAGGAAAAGGAAAAGGAGAAGGGCAAACTAAAGAAGACGACAGCGGGAGGAGAGAAGCTGAGGATGATGTCTGACTTGAAACCGAATGAGAATGTGATAATCTCGGTTATTCCGAGGAAGGATGGGGGAGTATTTCTGCCCCTTTAAACCGAGTAAGAGGCTTCAGAGGAGCTCTGATTAGTGAAAGGACGGAGGTTGGAGTGATTGAGGAATCGGAGGGGTGCTTTGGGACTAGAGGGAGCGACCACAGTACGCCCGTAGCAGGGATAGGGCTGGCCTACGCTAGAATATTGACCAGGAGGGTGGTCGAGAGGAACGTCAGCGCGAAATCCACGAGATCGGCTATGGCTAGCGAAGCCGAGGATAGTGCGAGAGACGATACGCAGATTAGCGATGCTGACGACGAGGATCTTCTGATCTCCAGGGCTGAGTTGAAGGGGCTCACACAAGCCATGGTAGGGATGGTTAAAATGTTTAACATGGTGTTGAAGAGGCTGTTGAAAGTTGGACAAAGAGAAGGATGAAGGGATAAGGGCGATGGGCAACATGATGAAAGGTATCCTATCTACCTTGGAGCAGTGTGGGGAACACAAGGAGAGAAGAAGAAGGAGAAGGATAGAGCCTGCCGAGGTTGTGAAAAGGGTAGACAGGGCAGAGGTGGAGAGGGAAGTGACGATAGCCAAGGGCGGATATTCAAAAAGAAAGGTATTATCGCCGGCTGAAGGTATCAGAGCTGAAGAGTATAAGAAACCCCGAAGAGGAGAGGGCACATACGCTGAGGCGTGTGGGAGGGAGAATGGAGTGATAAAGGGTGACTACAGCGAGGACTCCGAAGGTTGGGTGAGGGTAGAGAAAGGAGGAGGGAGAGGAGAGCTCGCTTAGAGCAAGCTACACCGATGGTGCGCCCGGCAAGCAACCGGCGAGTTGGTACTGAAGAGAGAGGCGTACCAAGAAACCGGAGGAGGAAGGAAGCCATACTAATTAAGGTAGAGGATGGTTGTAAATGGCTTCAGGTGTATAAGAGGATAATGGCGGCGAGGAGTTCATTGGAGGGAGCCACGGCGGTCCGTGGGACGAGAGCGGGCCATATCCTGATTGAATTCGACAGGACGGTGGTGGTCAGCGAGGCGGCGGCTAAATTGAGAGCCGCCTTGAGTGATAGTATGGAGGTGGCCGTTCTGGTGAACAGGGCGACTCTACAAACAAGAAACATCGGCACCCTCACTAGCAGGGAAGAGCTGGTGGAGGAAATCAGGCCACACTAGGGAATCGAGGAGAGTGGGAAGGTGGAAATTAAATCTATAAAGGCGGCACCATGGGACACGCAAGAGGCGGTAGCTGTCCTCCCGGTGAGTGGAGTTCCTAGTGACGAGAGAGAAGGGAGATTGAGAACTGGGCTAACGATAGCCTCCGTTAGGCAGTTAGCTAATGTTCGGCGCTGTTACAGGTGCCACATGTTGGGGCACGTGGCGGCAAGGTGTACTGTTGCATGTCCTGGCAGAAAGTTGTGTAGGAGGTGCGGCAGCGCTGAGCATAGTATGAAAGATTGCGATAGAGAACCGAGACGCGCCATGTGTCTGAAACACGGTGGTATAAATGCAAGGCATGTAACGGGTTCGTTGGCGTGCCCTATGGAGCGTTTAGGTGTTAGGAATAGACGGGGGCCCAGTTGGGGTTCTACAAATAAATCTAAATAGATGCGGGCTTGCGCAAGACCTAATGATGCAGTGCGTATGCGAAAGCAGGGTGGACATTGTGGTCATCTCCGAGCCCTATAGGCAGTTGCCATTTTGGTTTAATGACGAGGGTGGGGATGCATCGGTATGGGTCGCCCTATTTAATGGAAAACATGCGACGAGCGAGGCGCTGATAAGAAATGTAGGGATTGTAGGGGTCAGGGTTGGTGATGTGCTTTGCGTCAGTGGGTATTGTTCCCCCAATACGGGCAGGAACCAGTTCAACGATTATTTGAAGGAACTGGAAGGGGTCATAAAGGAAGGGAGGAAAGAAGCACCGGCGATTATGGTTGCCGGTGACTTTAATGCGAAATACAGCAGCTGACAATGCTCATAGAGAGAAGCATGGTCACGATCCATTCCATAGGGATCAGTATGGCTTCAGGAGAAAGAGGGGGACTCTTGAAGCCCTGGATAGGATCGTCGCAGTTGCTGAAGAGTGTAGAAGGAAGGGCCCTGTGTGTGTTCTGGTCGCCCTTGATTGTGAAGAACACCTCCAACGCTCTAAGGAGGGAGAGGATAATGGAGGAGATCCGAAGGAGACGGCTACCGGGACGGTTACAGGAGTTGTTAGCGGACTATCTGGCTGAAAGGAGAATATTGGTACACTGTCGGGACGATGTCGTAAGGAGGAACGTCTACGCAGGGGTCGGTCTTAGGACCGTTACTGTGGAATCTAGTGTATGACAGGGTGCTGGAGGCGCTGGACCGGGAGAAGACGGAGGTTATCCTCTTAACAAGGAAGAGGATTCCGAAGATTTTTAATGTTGACGTGGGGGATAGGGGAAGAGATTTCCACTAGTCGTGTTGTGAAGTACCGAGGGGTAGTGTTGGATAGTGTTAGGAGATTCTCTTCCCACCTCAAAGCAGTTTGTGATAAAGCGGAACGGTTCTTGGGCGCCATACGGAGCCTACTCTCAAATGTCGGTGGGGCCAACGATTTAGTCAGGAGACTGTATTATGGGGTCTGGAAGTCTGTGGTACTAAGTGGCGCACCGATATGGGCCTTCTCTCTGGGAAGAGAAACAAATAGGTCGATCATGAGAAGCGTGCAAAGGGCAGCGTTGATCTGTACGTCTACCGCCTACCGTACGGTGTCACATGGGGCTCTGTGTGTGCTTATCGGTAGCATGACAATTTACATCAAGGCATGGTTGCGGTGGAAGCAGTATGGAGGGAAGAGGCGGATCAACGAGAGCCCTGAAGAAATGGCACATGTTGGGCAAGAAGAAATGAAGGATTTGGAGACGGAGGCAGAGGACAGGTGGAGATTGGAGTGGGCGTTCCACAACCCCACAATTGAACTACGAGACTGGTAGAAGATCCGCTGATCTTCTACAAAAGAAAGAGGAAGATCAACTACCATACGACGCAGATCCTTACGGGACACGGTATCTTTAACTGTTACCGTCATAAGATCGGCAAAGAGTTTCACACCAGCTGTTGGGATTGTGGTGCGGTGATGGATGACGCCGAGCATGTGCTATTTTGGTGCCTTAGATGGACGGAGGAGAGAACGGAGTTGGAGGTCGAGATCGGTGAAGATTTTCAATTGGAGAACCGAGTCGTTGAGAAGATGGCAGCAGAGGAGCGGTTGTGGAACAGGTTTCATGACTTTTGTACAAAGGCGATGAAATGCTGGCTTTCTAAGGAAAGGGCGGTGGAGGTCAGAAGAAGATGGGAAGGAAGGAGGAGAAGAATGACCGGAGTCGAGGAGAGAGGATAAAGGATCGGGTACGTGGTGTAGAGGCCAACCTGAAGTAATGTCGAATGACTGTACCCGGTTGGTGCCTCGAGTACCGTAGCAGAGGGAAAATGAGGAGGGGATTTTAGTGGGTATGGCGATGTCATCTGCCGAGTCCTACATAACCCGGAGACGCGGGTCTTTGGGTATGCGTAAAAGCGTTTTCCCCTCCTCGCTATTGAAAAAAATAGGACCACACAACGAACTCCAACAGGAGGGCCGGTGCAGGAGACCAGGAAGATGGTGCTCCCACTTCCTCCGCGGTCATCTGCGGTGACCCTAACGCTGAACGAGGGGAGGAAAACATCATAAGCTGAAGTGCTAGCGACGGCTAGACAGAAAGCCGAATTCGGCATTGAACGAGTTAAAATCAAAATGGCGATGACTGAGATTATCATTCTAGAAGTTCCCGTAGACAAAGAGAGGAAGAAGGCACCCGCACTTACAGCATGGTTGACACAGGTCCTGGATCTGACCACGATGAAAGTTGCGGCCCCAACGGTGGAGCTGAGGGTAACTAAGATTGACATCTCGGTCGGCAAAGAAGAACTTCGGGACACCCTGGAGAGGGCCGGAGGATGCAAGGCACTGGAAGTTTGAGTAGGAGACATGAAGGCTTCCAGAGGTTGGGTCAGCTTGGATAAGATGCCCAACAGTAACAGCGGGGAAATTAAGTCAAACGGGAAGAGGGTCGAAGTCTCCCCGAAGAAACTAATAGAAGCTACAGATGCTTAGAACTGGGACACGTGAGAGTGACCTGCAGATCTACGGTAGACCGGGGGCAGCTATGGTACAGATGCGAAGGCATGGGTTACCAGGCCAAGAGCTGCTCTGCCACCGTGCCCGGGGGCCCGCTCTGTGAGTCGCTTGGTGCGCAACCCACAGAATGGGAGAGGCGGCATGCGTTCCGCCGAAAACTAAAGGGATGAGCCGGATTCGGGAGCCTGCTACGGGCAGGAGACAGGGCGACAACGCGAGAGATCTACCGCAAGAAGAGGAAAGAATCACGAGTGGGGCAGATGGCCAGGGGGAAGCCATGGATATGGACTTAGTAAAGTAAATAAATTCATGCGGCTCCACCAGACCAACTTGGAGCGATCGAAACGGGCATAAGACCTGCTCTTCCAGGCGATAAGGGAGAGCAGGGCTTTTCTGGCAATGGTAGCCGAGCCCTATTGTATACTAGACACCCCTGACTGGGTCGCAGACCTGGACGGCTTAGCCGCTATGACGTGGATGTCAGCACCGAGCACATCCGCCGCAGAGATCCTGCTCGAGCAGGGCAAGGGGTATGCCGCGATCGAGTGGGCTGAGATGGTAGTGGTGGGCATATATGTTTCCCTGAACAGTGGCCTGGTCGCGTTTGAGGAGTTCCTGGACGTGTTTAGCGATTGCGTGAGACGATACCTTTCACGTCAGGTCCTCGTCCTGGGAGACTTTAACGCTCACTCCTCGCAATGGGGAACACAAGGACAGATGCTCGGGGCCGGATGCTATCAGGCTGGGCTGCGGGCCTCGGGCTCCTCTTACTTAACAGAGGCTCGACCAGCGCATGCGTGGCATGGAGAAGATGTTCCGTCGTCGATATTACATGGG